>NC_081559.1:90825612-90860269 GCF_022355385.1 Mustela nigripes | reverse complement strand
AAGCAGGCAGACAGGCAGAGAGAGGGAGAGGAGGAAGCAGGCTCCCTGCAGAGCAGAGAGCTCGATGCGGGACTCGATCCCAGGACCCTGAGATCATGACCTGAGCCGAAGGCAGCGGCTTAACCCACTGAGCCACCCAGGCGCCCCGCCTTTTCATTTTTTAGTAGTGTCTTTTGAAGAACAAATGTTTCTAGTTTTTATCAAATGCAATATATAATTTTTCTAATATGCTTTGTACTTTTTTTGTGCCTAAGAAATCCTTGTCTTCCTCAAGATCACAATATTTCCAACTAGAAGTTTTATAGTATGTACTATTACATATAAGTCTATAAGCTATTTGAATTAATTTTGTGAGTGCACTGAAGTAAAAATTGAGGTTAATTTTTTCAAGTTGTTCTCACTTCCAACATCATTTATGGAAAAGACATTCCCCTTTTTACTGGTAGTCTGTGAAAAATTAATGTGTGTACCTATTTCTGCATTCTCAATTCTGTTCTGTATGTCTTTTCTTACATCAATACAACACTCTCTTGGTTATTCTAGCCCTAAAGTAGAACTTGAAATTAAGAGTTTAAGTCCTTCAACTTTGTACTTCTTAAAAAAGTTGTTTTGGCTATTCTAGGTCCTTTGCATTTTCAATTAAATTTTGGAGTTGGCTTGTGAATTTGTGCAAAAGCATCCAATATGATTTTGGTTTGAATTGCATTTATATTTTAGCAATATGGACGCAACCAATCTATGAAGTGGTGTATCTTTCCATGTATTTAGGTCTTTAAATTTTTAATAATGGTTTGTAGTTTCAATAGTTATCACATATTAGTCAAATTTATCCTTCAGTATTTCACATTTTGGATACTATTATAAATTGAATTATTGACTTAATTTTAATTTTCAAGGGTTCATATACTGCAATATATACAAATGAGATTAATCCTTGTTTTTGACCTTTTTTCTTGCAACCTTGTTAAGCTCACTTATTAGTTCTAGTAGCTTTTGTAGATTTCTTAGGACCCTCTTTATACACTATCATGTTGTCTGACAATAAAGATAGTTTTACTTCTTCCCTTCCAGTATGAACTTTTTGGAAAGTCTCACAAAATATCAAGAAAAACTGTACTGAAATTGATACAGGTTCTTTAAGAAGGACTGGGCATCTTCCAAGTCACTTTCCCATGGTTCATTCTTTCTTAACTGCAGGGTGACTTCAGGAAGGTTGTCATTTTTAACATTATTCTCCAGCACAGGCTTGCCTCCAAGACATCTTTTCCCTTCATTGTCAGGAAGCAGAGATTCTCTATCTGTGGTTTCTCTCTCTCAAGGGCAAGTTCAGGCTGAAGGATGAATTTCTTCCTTCAGGAAGATGAGGAAATAATGAATGACCTTTTCCTATGACGAGATGTTTATAACAGATTCTCATAGCTGAACTTGATCCCGGCAGGTCCAGAGTCTTTGTTAACCCCAAGAGTGATAGCTTTCAAATAAGAATTCATATGCACCACAGATAGCAGAGAGTTAGTTCACTTTCAATGGACATGAGAAACTCTGGAGCAGAATTTTTTCAAAATCCTTCCTCTTGTACATTGGAAAATTCAAACTTACTTATTCACTTGCTAGCAGGCAGAATACATGATCTGGATAAGAATGACAAATTACCTTTTTTTTTTTTTTTTTTTTTTTTTTTTTAGTGAAGAATGGAGATAGGGAACAGAAGAGTGTCCTGGAAATCCAACAAAGCAAACAGAACAAATGCACACTGTTATCTCCCACTGGAGCTTTGTTCTCCCAGCAGGGAGGCCTTCTGAGAGCCATTATAACTCCGTTCTTTCAGTTCTGGTAAAAATCAAGCTCACATTACATCATTTTTGTTCTTTGCTACTTGCATTTTAGCACATGGGTATGAAATAATACAGCTGCAAATAAGCACCATCAGTTTAAATTTGGGAAAAATAAGAAATACTTATTACCTACTAAAATATTAATATATTTATGAATTATCTCAATAAGAAAAGTTTTCTATAGTTGTAAAAAGCTGATAAAGAAGCTGTCAAGCAATAACTCAGACCAGTTTTGATATATCATTTTGCAAAATATTCTTAGCCAAAACTGGCTCCTAATGGGTCAGGAGTTTATTCATCTGACTTATTTGAAGTTGAATCCAGTGGTGCTTAGGGTCTGAATGACCCTAGTGATTCTCCATATTGAAGTAAGGCCTGTGGCCATCTACAGATGGACCAGGTTCTGTATGGCAACAAGCACAAAATAGTTTGCTAGGTGATTTTTTTTTTTTAATGGAATGCTAAGCAGGTCTTTTTTTTTTTTTTTTTTTCATGACACAGCCACTTCATGCAAGGTTCCTACCTCTTTGGTTTATTGTCTACCCCAAGCTTTTGCTAGGACTCTTGATGCACATGAACTATCTGGGAATAATAATGATCTAATAATAAAGAGAGTATTTATTGAACATTTCCCAAGTGTTAAGCACTTTGAATGAGTTGATTTGTTTAATCCTTAAAACAATCCCGTGTAGTATGTACTTCATCATTCCCTCTTCTAAAAACAGGAGACTTATGCTAAGAGAGGACAAATAATTTAGCCATAGACACACAGCAAGTGGTGGACCCAGGATTTTCACCCAGTGGTCCAACACCAGAGCTTGTGCTCCTAACTGCTATACCACACTGCATGTGCCAAGCAACTTTGTCCTATAGTACCCAAATCATCTGGAACCAGGATGATCATTATTTTTAAAGTACTGGAGTGAATTAGTGGAATTACAATATTTATATACATAAAGATATATCTCCATAGACCTAGACATGAAATAATCCTTTCGGGGTAACCTCTTGACTCTGTCACTTCTAATGGCCTTTGAGACAATGCTTTTGCATGGACTGATACCTTTGTCATGACTTTCTTTTGTTCCTTCTGTGTTGAGGTGGTTCATTCCTGTATTTGTGGTCAAGTAGAGTCCTCCATAAAGTTGGGTATAGGTAAGATAAGTGAAGAAAGATGGTTTTCCTTTCTCTAATTTATAAAACATTTAAAATGAGGGAGTTTTGAAGTTTGGGCATGAGCTGCAAGGTGTCTGTGTAAGGTTAATTGACGGAGGAGCTCTCCATTATCCTCACTTCCTTCCCCTGCATCCTGTTTCTTACAGAGGGTGGGAGACCAACCATCCCAGTTGGGTAAAATTTCTGAAAATAGTATTTTGTTTTGCTTTTCTTTTTCTTAAACCATAAGTCACATAGAGAGGGTAGTCAAAGGGTAATATTTTAAAAACTGTTTGGCCTCCCTAATGATAAAACTTGGTAGTGTTTCTGGATAGTGATGTTTACGAAAAATTTTGTAATCTCTTGGAGTAGTCTTGGTAAGAGACTGGATTTCCTTGAAATGGACACTACATGTGTAACGAACTCACCAGTATTGTGCCAAACAATAGGGTCTTTTAAAAGACATGGCAGGGCTTAAGGAGTCACAGCTAGAAGGAAATGAAGAAATGGGCCATAAAAATTACTCAAAAGTAGAGGCACCTGGGTGACTCAGTGGGTTAAGTGAAGTGAAGGGTTAAGTTAACTATTAATTTTGGCTCAGGCCCTGATCTTGGGGTCCTGAGATCAGTGTCTGTGCCCAACAGGGAGCCTGCTTGAAATTGTCTCCCTCTCCCCTACCCCTACTAACCCTCACGCTCTCTCTCTCTCATATAAATAATTAAATCTTTAAACAATTATTCAAAAATATTACATGTGGTTGTTCTCTTGGGTGCGGGGTGGAGTCACTTTTATTCTATTTGCCTATAAGCCATCTTCTCAGCCTCTGTAAGTATCCTTCTGTATTGGTTCTCTGGAGAAACTTAACACATAAGTCATGCGTATATGAGGAGATGTAATAAACAGAATTAGCTCATTCCCTATATTCAATTACGAAAGCCTGCAAGTCCCAAACTGCAGGTTGTGCTGGCAGATTAGACAGCCTGGAAAGCCCTTGTTCCACTTCGAGGGTGAAGGCAGTCTGCTGTAGAACCAGAAAGAGCCAATGATGCAGACGAAATCTGAAGGCCAAATGCTGGAGAATTCTCTCTTGTTCTGGGAGGTTGGTCTTTTGTGCTATTCAAGCCTTCAGTTGGTACCACGAGGCTCACCCACTTAAGGGCAGGCGACTGGCCTTCCTCAGAGTCCCCTGATTCAAACATTAATGTCCTCCCAAAACACCCTCACAGGGACCCCCAGAATAATGTTTGACCAAACATCTAGGCATCCTGTGGCCCAGACAGGTTGACACATAAAGTCGCCCATCACACCTGAGGCAGGGAAATGCAGTTGTCATTTGACAGAACCTAGAACACCAGCCAAACACACAGCAGCCATAAAACCATATGTTCACACATTTTTTCCAAAAGGAAAGTCTTCAGTCAGCCCTACCTGCTGCCTTCTATCTGGGCTCCTGTGGTGTCTGCCCTGCCTCCCCTGCCCTGTGCAAGATGATACATCAGATGATGATTGGCTGCTCTGCTCTGGGCACTGCCTGTGATGCCCTTTACTGACACTAATCCTCTCTTTCGCTTCGTTGTTCTATTTGTCTCTGAGGCCCTAGAGCAGGAGCTTTGTGTTCAAACTCTCCTGATGGAGGCAGGGACACAAAATGGCAAGATAGACTGCTGTGAGTGCAGAGAGATATACAGATGACTTAGCAATCAGCTCCCCAGGACCCAAATTTCTTATCATGGGGACATAAGCCAAGGAGGGTTAGATCTAGCTTCTTGGGACCCTGCTCTTATCAGACCCCCTCTCTTGCCCTCAGCCAACATTATAAAGGCCATTGGCAGGAAGATGGTTGCACATGCTAGGTACCATTGACAGTACAGTTTTCCTCTTCCGTTCCTGTTTCCAGTCCTACACACTCAGCTCTGTTGCTCCACCCCGCTGCCCAGCACATCCCTTGTTTGCAGTTGGTTTTCTAAGGTCCCACACTGTGCCCCCCCAACAGTTCATGAGGTTCCCAAGCTCCAGACATAACCTCCTCTCTGGCTTCATTAACATAGATTCGTCCTCTGTGTCATCCTTTCTGAGTATTGTCCCCACCTGGGCCATTAGCAAGTTGATTTGGAAAGAGGTGCTAATAGTATATACCAGCTCTGCTGCCTATCTTGCATAATACTCACAAAGAAGGGCTGCCTTCAGCTTGGTTTTGCCTGTTTGCGTCTCTACTTTTTTAATGTCAGAAAGCACATTGCTTTTTGCTTTGGGATAAAATCTCTACCACTTTCCCTTTCATTCCATGTAATTTAGCACATACCTTTTGAGTACAGAAAGCGTATCAGCCATCATCATCCCGAGGGCTCTCGCTCTGAAGGTGAGGACACAAAACCATACCATCAAGTAGCTTTCAACTGAAACAGAAATGCAGACATGTCTACACAAATCGATAACCTCAGGGAAGGTGTCTGTGCCATATTAGAGTTACAAATTGCTCTGAGAGCCCTGAGGAAGGGGTAATTAATTCCAGCTGGGATGAAAGCTTCAGTTTTACATGTTCAATTCACTTACACTTCACGTATGAAAAAATACCTGCTAAATGAATCTATGCCTGCCTCTTGAGGAGCAGCTCCCTTTTTACACACTTAATATGCAATTACACTGCATATGGTTGGTCAAGGAGCTTGTTTAGAAGACAGTCCTCAGGCCTCAGTGATTGAAGATGGTCCCCCCAATGTTCTGGGCCAGTGGGACTAGATTATCCAAGTCAAGCCTCCTTAGCTTATGCTTAAGCAACATGAACAAAAGAGTGGGTTGAAGTTACTACCACCCACAAAAAAAAAAATCCCATTTCACATCGATAAGCTAAAAAGATAGTGGCTCACTGCCAGAGCAGTTTTGAGAAGACAACCTGAATCAGATACACAAACAGAATACCCAGGCATCGGGGCACCTGGGTGGCTCAGTGGGTTAAGCCTCTGCCTTCGGCTCAGATCACGATCTCAGGGTCCTGAGATTGAGCCCCGCATCGGGTTCTCTGCTCGGCAGGGAGCCTGCTTCCCTCTCTCTCTCTCTCTCTCTGCCTGCCTCTCTGCCTACTGGTGATCTCTCTGTCAAATAAATAATAAATAAAATCTTAAAAAAAAAAAAAAGAAAAGAATACCCAGGCATCAAAGCCACTTGTCTTGAGGGGGGATTTGTCCCTACTATATCCTTTCTTTATGTGCAGCCTTTTGGGACAGGAGGGAGAAAAGCCAAAGCCTGAGGACTGGGGGAACACTAACAGCATAAGTACAACAAGAACTGAACCTATTATTAGGAATGTCAGATAAAATAGGTTGTCTAGTTAAATTTTAATTTTAGCTAAACATTAAAAAAAACTTTTTAGTTTAATTATGCTCCATATAATATCTGGGGGAATACTTAAACTTAAGAAATATGATTTTTTGTTAATCTGAAATTCAAATTTAACTGGGTATACTTATAAATGCTAACCTCACACCCTGAATTTCGAAGAAAGCTATCCTGCGTTGAGTAGAACAGAAGAAAAATTAATGAATATCACCTCTAGGATTTTGTGGTCATAGGTTACACATTGCTGGAGTTGGTCAAGGAACTACTACCTTTGAATTTGGATTAAAAAGGTCACTCGTGGTAGTTTGCCAGGCACCTGGAAGAAGCAGGCACAATATCTTATTGGCAGAGGACAGAGTAAGTCCTGGTCCCAGGGAACCCTCACAAATAATTGTCCAAAAGCAATAATCAGCAAACTGTCAAAGATAACTGGGAACACAAGGAAACAAGGCAACATGAAAAAGAATCAGCAGAAATAAGAGTGATGGCACCAAGATGGTGCAACAGTAGTCCTCCACCCACACCCAACAGAAGTCAATAATGTGTGAGCTCCGCAACTGCTGAGGTATCCACTTAAGAAACTTGATCAATACCGTGAAAGGTACAAAAATCCTGGGAACAACTGCACAAAAAGGGAAGGGAGAGCAGCTCTCTTGTGCCTGTATCTTCCCAGCCCCCATGCCGGCACTGCTGGGTGCCAAAAGATCACTTTCCAAGCACAAGGAGTTCTTTACTTGAGAAGGAGAGCAGAGTAAGTGACCAGCGTCCTGAGCTTTTCAGGATGCCTCATCAAGGACTCATGTCAATTTTATCCCGCTCAGAAAGCAGCAAAGCTGAGACATATAGAGACAGCTGGGAACAAGGAAGATGAGCAAGGGCTGCCAATATCAGTCACACAGCAGGAGTGACTACAGTTCCTGACCTGCTATGAAAAGGACCCTAGCACCTTCCACCCTCTGAAGGAACTGATGGTTGGCAAAACTCCCGTGAACTTCCTGCAGAGTTCATCAGTTTCCAGATACTTGCATTCACCAATGTCAGCCACCTGAGTCTCTCCCTAACCTTCCTCCCCAAACTGGAGCCTGGGATCTGCCCAGGCAGCCAGCCAAACCTCTGCAGCAGAGTGAGTGCAAGATACCATGTAGACACCATGGTGGACCCCGTGTGTGTGTGTGTGTGTGTGTGTGTGTGCGCGCGCACGCGCGTGTGTGTGTGCGCGTGTGCATGTGCGTGTGTGTGTGTGTGTGTGTGTGTGTGCAGTTGGGGCTAGCCCCCGAGCTGTGTTCCTGTATGTTGCCGGCCTGGTTCCTCTCATTGGTCTCTGCTGCTGTGTGTATGCTGGTGAGATCCTGATGTCATGGAAGTGCGTGCTGACAGCCAAGGCCCCACAACTGCTGTGGGACCAGATTTGGCTTTATCTCCACTCATTGGCCTGCACCACTGGAATAACCCACAGCTAGTCCCTCCAGCTATGCACCTGCACACTTTGGCCTGATTCCCTTCCTCTTCCACTGCCGGGTATGCACCTGTGAGGACATGCACCTGGAGCCACAGGGGTGCATGCCTACAGCCAGAGCCTCTGCACCAGCCAGCATACCTGCATTTGGCCCTGGTCCCCACTGCTATATGTGTCTGTGACCAGTCCCTGCCACTACACACACACATCTGTATTTAGCCCCCACTGTGGGGCTGTGTATACCACCAGCTCCTGCCAGCCCCACTGTCTGCCCTAGTCCATAACAATCTGGATGCTGGAGATGCTGGACTGGAGATTCCAGTAGCTCTCGAAAGCACTCTGCTCCCTGCCCCCCCAAACCCAGGTGCTACCAAGGACCATGCAGTTATTGATGCTGGGACTCCAGCAGCCTGAGTTGATGAGATGCCATGTCCCACCCCAGACCCAGAGCCACCACACACCCTGGCACTTAATTCCCCAACATCAGGAGATTCTGGATCATGGAATGTTCTAGCATATCCCCACCTACTGTAGAAGGCCTTTCCTTACTGAAGTTAGTCCATGAAGTCAGGAAAAGGTGACTGTTTCTTCAAATATGCAGACACCTACACAAGCTACAGGGGTCATAACAAATCAGGGAAACAATACACCACCAAAGAGACACAGTAAACTCCATTAACTGACCCGAGAGAAATGGAGATTCAAGAATTGTCCAACAAGGACACCATCATTCATATACGTATATGTATATGTGTGTGTGTATGTATATATACACACATATATATATGTGTGTGTGTGTGATGGTGTTTAAAGTAAGCCTTAGTATAACCACAAAACAAAAACCTATAGTGAGTACAGATAAGATAAAGAGAAGGGAAGGGCCCCTGGGTGTCTCAGTTGGTTAAGAGTCCTGGGATCGAGTCCGGCATCAGGCTTTTTGCTCAGTGGGGAGCCTGCTTCTATTTCTCCCTCTGCCTGCTGCCCCCATGCTTGTAAAGCAGAATATTAGAATCACATCTTTAGGAGGTCGGCTGTACTTGTCTAGAAAATTCATATACTTGAATTCTTGTTGATTGACAATGGTTAAATTAATAAAGCATTACTGTGCATTGTGCATACAAACATGTTGCTGAAATGAAAAGTAATGTGCATATAAGGAATATTTATGAGTAAATATCAGATTAATACCTCCCAAAATATTCTTTGCCTTTTAGGAAAATCACTTCAATTAAGGACTTCCAAGAACCCTTTGCATATTCTTCTTCTCTAGTATATGTAACCTTCTGGTTCATATCCTATTGAAGAATCACCTCTTCACCTAATAAAGGAATACATAATACAATGTGTAATAAATTTCCTCACTGTATTCCATGTTGAGGCATTTGCCTTGAAGCTGAAATGTATTGTCCAGGGAAGTTGAAGGTGAATTCCATCTAGAACAAAGCAGCCTCCTTGGTCTTTGAGTTTCAAAGTAGACTTTTTAAAGTTTTAAAGTCCATAGCTAGATAATAGTCTAAAATCAATGCTTTTGATTTTCAAGTTTCACTAGGAGTTGGGTTTATATACTCCAAACCAGATGGAATAGAACTTACATATTTTCTAAACATCATAGTATAGGCAGAGCAAAATTAGGTATATATATATTATATATATATATATATATATATTTTTTTTTTTTTTTTCCCTTACTACTTAAAGAGAGTTAAAACCATTCTGGGTTTGAGGAGGAGAGGAAAACTAATTGGACCCCAATGTCCTGGATCCTTTCTTTCTTTTTCTAAGTTACAAATAATGGCCATGAGATTTCCTTCTCTTCCTTGAATGGTTTATAGGTATGTATGGGACCGGGCTCATACGTTCCTGATTTTCTCGATCTCTGGGGACTGGTCAGAGACTGCAACGTTAGGACCCCCCAGATATTTTGTCTCTGACTATGACAACCTCATCGATTTATCCAGTGTGCTTTATAAATATGGCTATTCTCAATGAGTGACATGGCCCAAGAGAAATCGGAAAACATTGTCTTATAGAAAAATAAATGTGAAACAGGATAACGAGATGGTTTACTTTCTTAAAAAGGTTAACTGATCTATCAGTCTAATACCTCACGAACACCTGAATCGTGTATGGGATTATTAAAAAAAAATTACAGACTCTTGGTTCCATGCAGGGGTGAAAGGAGTGAGACTCTTGGTTCCACGCAGGGGTGAAAGGAGTGAGATGGGCGGGTTCATTGGCTTTGTAAACTCCGCAGGTGACTGGATGCTCTCTCAAGCTCAGTGCTCTTGACTTCAGCTATCTAGAAATGAATTTCCACCTGATTCCACCCAAGGATGAGCTCATCCTTTCTGCCCCTTTTTTATTTGAAAAGAGCCATAGGGAAATTCAGAAGGGCATTTTCCAGGACCCTCAAGTGAGGATTTTTACTGAAAGAGCCACTAAATCAAGACCCTCTGCTTTGTGATCATCTTGTTCAGGAGGGGCTTAAAAGCTCTATTCTTTAGAACAAAACAAAATGAAAGCTTCACTCGGGGGTCTCAGCCAGGAGAGCTGCGGCCACGCAGATATGCGCAGCTGCAGGTGGACTATCGCAGGATGGGCGATCGCTACTCTCCTCCCCCCACCACATATGTTCATTCCTCAGCAAATGTGTGATTCTCAAGGCCATCAAAAAGCTCTCCTGAAATTTGGTTTAGTGCCACTCTGTGAGTGAATTCATTTATGGCATGGGAAAGTAGGCATCTGTGCATTTCTAATAGCGAAATTAAATAGTTCTTTACTTTTCCAGACTTAGCAGGATACAGGGATCGGTATTGGAACTAGGGTTTAGTGACTCCTGTGGATAGACACTCTTTCTCAAAATAATGAAAATCTGATTTAAAATCCTTAAAACACAAAATTTGACACTTCCTTTATTTTGTCTTACTAATCTACTGAGGACTCAACTCAAAACTCTTCCCGTATGTGTCGTCTCTGCCTTCTTCAGCCCACAGTGGTTTCTCCTTATTCCGCATTGGGCGGATCCCTGGGCAGGTTGTACATTACCTATCTCCAGGGGAGCTGATGACATCATATATTTTGTATATCATCCTTGTATATTTGTGTAATACAGATCAGATAGAAGTAAGGTGTTCCATGTATGAGGCACGATTTTCTAATTTGCATCGAGGCAGGATATGGTCTTATGGTGATGCTGCCTTATTCTGACCTTTTATGTTACAGTGTGGTTAACAGGATGCTGTAAATCTTTGTTTATTTTGAATCAGTACATTTGCATGTTTTTCTTTCCAGTAAAAGTATGAGTTTCTTTTAGAATTAGATTAGAAGCTTACATTTCACATCTGTTTTTACTGCTAGCCCAAATAAAATGTGAGGATATAGTGTGTTCTTAATAGAACATTGTTAAACTGAGTCATGGGCACATGGAATATTAATGATAGAAAAGACATCTGTAATTCCAAGGGATCTGGTTGAGGACCTTGTCATTGAGATCAAGCCCAGTGAGAGATATTTAGGACAGCATTTTTTACCTTACTACAATTTGATTTATACTTATAGAACATTGTAGATTTAATTTTTGGACTTTGCTATTTCCCCCAAGAATTTAATAGTAAGAATAATGTTTTTCACATTTTGGCCATTCAGAAGGCCGCTGCATCATTTTGGGATTGTTTTTAGCTCTATATAGCAGAAATCTCATTGCAGTAGTTTAATAAAATAGGGATCCATTTTTCTCATGTCATAAGGCCTGGGGGGTAGGTAGTTCATGGCTGGCCAACTATTTAAGGAATGAGGCTTCTTTCTTCTTCCTGCTCTGTCATCTTTAGCATGTGGCCATTGTTCCCATGGATGCAATATGGCAGTTGCTGCAACAGGTATAATGCTACAATCCATACAGGAAAATGGGAAAGGGAAGAACCCAATGAGTTGGTTCTTTTTGAAAGACTATTTCCAGGATCATCTTCTTCTTCTTCTTTTTTTAATTAAATTTATTTATTTTCAGCATAACAGTATTCATTATTTTTTCACCACACCCAGTGCTCCATGCAATCCGTGCCCTCTGTAATACCCACCACCTGGTACCCCAACCTCCCCCCCAACCCTGCCACTTCAAACCCCTCAGATAGTTTTTCAGAGTCCATATTCTCTCAGGATCTTCTTTCAAAATCTTTCACTTAAACTTCTTTGGTAGGGACTATGTTATATGGCCAACCCTCTTGAGAGAGAGTCTGGAAAGGTTTTTAATTAAGTATACAGAAGTTTTTTTGGAAGGAAGAAAGGGAGAATATATTTTCTGCTACACCTGATATTACAGTTTTTGAGAGTCTTTTTTATGGTGTCATTTGGCTTTATTTTTTCAAGCTTACTTGCTTATTTATTTATTTGAAAAGATTTTATTTATTTGACAGAGAGACAGACACAGGGAGGGGGAGTGGGAGAGGGAGAAGCAGGCCTCCTGTGGAGCAAGGAGCCTGATGCTGGGTTAAATCCTGGTTGGGCTAGACACCCATCTATGGGGGATTCGAATGATTGGGAGGTGACCATGAGGGGACAAGAGAAAAAAAGTGAGCCGAGGCATGGATTGAGTTTGAGGATACTAATGTATGTAGTACATATACTATTGTAATGTATGTAGTCCCTTGGCAGGCCAGTTTAGAGAACTCTCAGGAAATATTGTGTGTGTCTGTCTGTAACATACTTTTAACTGCTTACTTCATTGATGGGAAGATCTAAATCTGATCTCAGTTTCCCGTGTCCTGCTTACTTTGCACCTTTAGCCAAGGAAGCTGTAGGTATAAAGCTGACATGCAATGGACCAGTGGAAATCAAGACAGAGCAAGACTAGTTCCACTGCTTATAAAACATGTAGAATTTCCTTCTACTATATTCAAATTTCAATCATTTTAGTTTTACATAGACAAATATGATTGTCTTGTTATTTTGTTTTATTGGTAACTTTTTGTTTTGGAAAATTTCAGAATCAAAAGCAGAGGGATAGCACAATAAACCCCATGTGCCCTTCACTCGGTATCAATAATTGTTAACATATAGCCAGTCTTGTTTCATATACAGCGACACACATTCTTTTTGCAAGATTATTTTGAAGGAAATTTATAAAATCTTATAATTTTTCATAAATGTTTTAGTATGTATTTCTAACATTTGAGAATCTAAACCTAGGCTATATTTAGATTTCCCCACTGTCCATATTTTGTTTAGGTTTTTAAATGAGGATCTAAATAAGAAAAAATACATTGTAGGGACATCTGGATGGTTCAGTGGGTTAAGTGCATACCTTCAGCTCAGGTCATGATCCCAGCGTCCTGCGATCAAGTCCAGCATCATGCTCCTTGCTCAGCAGGAAGCCTGCTTCTCCTTTGCCTGCTGCTCCCCTTGCTTGTGCTCATTTGCTCTCTTTCTGTCAAATAAATAAATAAAATCTTAAAAAAAAAGAAAAATATATTATAATTCATTGCAATGTTTTTTAAATCTCTTAGTCTACAAGGTCTCCTCTTTCTTTGTTTCTTCTTGCCATTGATTTGCGGACAAGTCCAGGCTAAATAGCATGCCCCTTATTCTGCTTTTTGCTGTCCACTTCTCCATGGTATCATTGTATTTGCTTCTCTGGGGCTTGTTTCTACTACAAGCTGATTGTTAGATCAGAGCTTATGACCAGATTCAAGTTCAAGTGTAATAATTTTTGTTTTGAAGGAATTGAAATCATTCTTTAAGAATAAATGTAACTGTTACTTTCCTTGTGAAATGTTCCTTACAGATAACAGTTTCTTAACTCAATGTTAAAAGAAAAATACTTTGAATCAAAGGATTATCATCTTAAATCTTAAGCAGTTTGACATTTGAAACTCATGCTCTTTTTTTTTTTTTCTCCTGCTGGCTTTAATTTTCTTCTGTGTCACACTCAACAGATACTCTCTAAATAAAACAAACATTATAATGATTAAATTTTCTTTTTCTCATTCCTCAATTTAAGGCTTTTTGACTTATTATGGCTGCTATCAGGTAATTCTGCTTTTGCCTATATGATTATGTTACTTAGCTGTATATTTTTTCTATTAATTAAGTTAGCCCATATTTATGTGTAATTAATTCAGATTGAATTGAAAGGTTACTCTCATAAATGTAAAAATATTTCTTGTTTTAGATATGTTGACATGTCATTAAACTTTCTTTAAACCAATTATACGAATGTGACTCTTTACTAACAATAAGTAAGGGCTCATCTCACCTGCTTTAATCAGAATCACTTGTAAGTATCAAACTGTATGCAAATTTACCTTGAAATTGGGTCAGTCTCTTAAACCTTCCTTCTTGACTAGTCAGAACTTTTCTGTGCTGACCTTTTTTTTTTTCCTCACATAGTGAAAAGGGCTATGTGATCATGATTTAGGATTACATTACTATACATGATCAATTTATGAATTCTCAATTTATCCAACTTGCATATATTTAGTCATCTTAAAATGACATGTGTTTGTAATTTTTTTATTCTAGTTCTAATTTAAGCCACTTCATGGTAGTTGTCTGAAAACTTTTTTTAAACCATGGAATCTGTTTTATTTTGTTTTAGGTAAATGTTTTGTAAGAAGTCTCTCTAAAAACATAAATACAGGAGACCGGGTCAGTTTGAAGTGGAGGCCAGGAGCCCCCTGCCCCACCTCTTGTTCCTCTGTAAGCACCCTAAGCATCTTGCATATTTACTAACGCTCACTGAGCATCACTGGAAAATAATGTCTTAAGGTGTCCCAGGCTCCATATTTTTCCGTTATTTATGGAAGGTCTCTGTGTTGAATATGAGAATGAGTTAATAGCACAGTTGAGGTGATGGGTCTGCCAATGAGACAATAAAGTGTTTAGGGCTTTTTGTTCTGTGTTCCTCTCTGACCTGCTCTTCCTAAATGGTTCTTTCATAGGAGTAAGTTAACCTCACACTGATAACTGGTTTCTCACCTCAGTTCCAGAGTTGATCACAAAATGTCAATTTGACGTTATAAATCTCTGAAATACTTTATGGGAATTTTAAAATTAGCTGTGATTCAGAAATTTTCATTTAACAAAATGTTTTGAATGCTGTTTAATGAATCCATCTTGTAACACTCTAGAGAAAAATCCCTTTAACCTGGTTGTCACTGTGCATTGTGAATTCAAAAACTCTTCAATCATCTTTTGGTCAGCAGGCCTAAATTAAATTAAGCGATCTTTCTAATTAAGACAGAAATGAAGAGCACTTCATGTAATCAATGAATTGTAACTTAAAAAAGATAATTAAATTTGGAGTTCATCATCTAAAATTGAACTGGTAAACTTTGATTCCCCCAAATTTGAATTTAGCATATTTTGGATTCAGCACATTTCCAGAGCTCTCCACCTCCCTCCTCATTTTATATTTATTTGTCTCTCAGATTCTCTTCTCTAATTTATCCAGAATGCCAATTTCTAGTAAACTTTATTTTTAGCTAAATATTTATACATAGGATCCCTTTCAGCACCTTAAAGGCAATCAGACAAATTTAAGTTCTTGTAAGGGTGTGTCAAATAGCCTGATGTATAAATCTAGGCTTCCCTTATCATGGTCTTACCCTTTGATTTCAGCTGATATTCTTAGTGGTCTAGAGGTGATGTTCAAATGGTTAAATGGAGATTGGAGACTAAGGAGTGCACTTGTGATGAGCACAGGGTGAGGTATGGAAGTGTTAAATTATTATATTATATATCTGAAATGAATCAAACACTGTAAGCTAACTAACTGTAATTAAAATAAAAAATTTTAAAAGCCCACAAAAGGACTTATTAAACAAAGACAAAATGTTTAACCATTGGTATGGCACGAGCACAAATCAGAACAGACACTAGTCATAACATATGGTTAGATCATTTTTAGAGATCAGAAGATGCTGAGGTGGCCCAGGTAGGAGCATAGTCGTTGGTCACACTAGACATAGAAGGAGTATTTCAGTGTTTTAACAGCTGGTGTAGTGGAAGCAACTGTTAGGTTCTTTAAGGATTGTTTCAGTTGAAAAGAACCATCCCTTACTAGGATTGCACAAACTCAATGACTGATGGATGATGGAGCTTAAATGTCTGATCTTTTTGCTCCTATTTGAGATTTCTCTGTGTGGGACTTCTAGATCCAGAGACCCCATGGGACTGGCTAAAGTTGACATTTTGCCTAAATTGCAGCTTTGTTTCTCCTTCTGACTAATCCTTCTTCTTTTTCCTTTTTTCTTTAAGTGTAATCTCAAGGGCTTTCCCTAGTGAAAGACCCATCAGGTAAAACACCATCTCAGATGGTCCACTTCAGGGTTGTAGGGGGACCCTGAACTCTCCTCCTCCAGAGCAACCAAATTATACCTATTCATAGAACAATTCCTCCTGAAGAAGTACTGAGGGCTGACTGAACAGCTACTGAATAGCCCTAGAGAATATAGCAAGAGAACAGCAGGAAAGATGGATGTCTTTGGACATCCAAGTTCTGTCCTTGGACACATAAAGAAAGCACTGCAGTTTAAAAGAGCAGCTAACATATAAAAGAGACAATACTAGAACTCTGCCAAGTGGCAGAGGAGCCGTGGGGAAGTTCTCCTGCTCAGAGGTACTGGAGATCAACAGGATTTACATTCTCAGCCCCCCTTACATGCCTAGACAGGAGCAAGGTCTAGAAGCTATAATAGGCAGATCCAGTTGTCTCAGTGAACTTGTGACTTCAGTGAGCTCAGGCTCCACTGTCCATACCACCCCTAGTCACATGCAGACACAGAAAAAAGCCATGGTGTAAAAGGGCTGAGGAAATGTAGGAGCGCTCTCTATTCCTCCATGTTAAAAGCTCAGACTGGAGCAGATTCTGGCTGCCATTAAGGATCAGGGTCAGACCCTATAATTAGTAGATCCTGATGCTGGTGGGTCGGATCATCTCAGGAAGCTGGTGACCTCAACAAGCTCATGATCTTCAAGCTCACACCAGCACCAGTATGTCTGGGACCAGAAAAAAAGTGGTAGTTTAAAAGGGACAAGGAACTGTGATAAGGTTCCCCAATCCTCTGCCTTAAAAGCGCAGACCAGATCAGGGCCTGGATGCCATAACAGGGAGGTTCAGACTCTGTAATTAGAGGGCCCAACACCATATCTAGGCACCATAACTAGTGGATTTGGTAGTCACAGGGAAATTGCAACCTCAGTGAACCCAAAGTCCTCATGCCCACATCAGCCCCAGTCACACTGGGGTACAGAAAAAAGGCCATGGTTTCAAAGGGTAGAAAAACTATGGGAAAATTCTCTCCCCCACCACCTTAAAAGGCCAGGCCAGAGCATAATCTGGCTCACACTGAACTTGTGACCTCAACCAGTTAAGGGTCTGCAAGCCCCAACCAGCCTCCCTGTGGTGCTGGGTCCCAGAAAATGAGCCATGGTTTTGTGTGTGTGTGTGTCTGTGTGTTTAACTATTTAAAATGTTGTCTCCTCTTATTATTTTTTTTTCCTTTTGGTTTTGTTTTTTTTCTCTATTTTTTTCTTTCCTTCTTTTATTTTACTATTTTATTTTTTATTTTATTATTATTTTTCTTTATTCTTTCTATAAATGAGTAACTAGTATGTACAGCCACAGCTCCAGACAGTCAGGAAAAATCACCAAGTGCACACAGTCTCCATAAGGGACAACATACACAAGACTACTTCTTCAACTTTAGGAGAAGTAATCGTTTCATCTAATCCACGGAAACAAACATAGAAAGTCAAGCAAAATGAAGAGATAAAGAAATATGCTCCAAAGGAAGAACTGGAGAAAACATCAGAAAAAGAACTAAATAAAATAGAGAGAAGCAAAATGCCTAATAAAAAGTTTAAAGTAATCATTGTAAAGACACTCACTGGGCTGGAGAAAAAAAAAAAAGGAAGATTTCAGAGGCCTTCAATAAACAGAAAATATTAAATAGAACCAAACAGAGTTGAAAAAAATATAATAAACGAAATAAAAAATAGCTACAAGAGATCAACAATACATTTGTTGACTTGGATGCAGAAGAATGTATCAGTGATCTGGAAGATAGGGTAATGAAAAGAGATAAACTGAATAGCAAAGAAAGAGAAGAATTAAAAAAAATAAGGATAGATTAAGAGATCTTTTGAATAATCAAGCAAACAAGCATTTGCTTTATGGGGTCTCAGAAAATTGAGGGAGAGGAAAAAAGTACAGAAAACTTATTTGATGCAAGATGCCTGGGTGGCTCAGTCAATTAAGCATCTGCATTCAGCT
This sequence comes from Mustela nigripes, assembly GCF_022355385.1. Taxonomy (NCBI): domain Eukaryota; kingdom Metazoa; phylum Chordata; class Mammalia; order Carnivora; family Mustelidae; genus Mustela; species Mustela nigripes. Next base: position 90,842,220 of record NC_081559.1, on the reverse strand, counting down.
CAAGTCATGATCCCAGGAGGTCCCACATCAGGCCCCTTGTTCAACTGGGAGCCTGCCTCTCCCTTTGCCTGCTGCTCCCCCTGCTTGTGCATGCTCTCTCTTTCTGACAGATGAATAAATAAAAACGTTTTTTAAAAAAGAAAACTTATTCAATGAAATAATAACTGAAAACTTCCCTAACGCAGTGGGGAAAAATTGATATCTAATTCTAGACAAGACAAACCCAAGAAGGCCCACAACATGACACATAATAATTAAAATATCAAAGATTAAAGATAGAATCTTAAAAGGAGCAAGAGAGGGGTGCCTGGGTGGCTCAGTGGGTTAAAGCCTCTGCCTTCGGCTCGGGTCATGATCCCAGGGTCCTGGGATTGAGCCCTGCATCAGGGTCTCTGCTCAGTTGGGAGCCTGCTTCCTCCTCTCTCTCTCTGCCTGTCTCTCTCCCTACTTGTGATCTGTCTGTCAAATAAATAAATAATCTTTAAAAAAAAAAAAAAGGAGCAAGAGAGAAACAAAAAGTTACCTACAAGGAAAATCTGTGAAGTTATTAGAGGATTTTTCAGCAGAAACTTTGCAAGCTAGAAGAGAGCGGCATGATATATTCAAAGTGCTAAAAGGAAAAAAAAAAACAAGAACAAAACCAAAAACAGATAACCAAAAATGCTCCATCCAGCACAGTTATCATTCAGATTTGAAGGAGAGATAAAGTTTCCCAGACAAACAAAATAAGAGTTTATTGTCACTAAGCCGGTTTTACAAGAAATATTAAAGAGACTTATGTAAATGGAAAAGACATGGTCATAATTAGACATAAGAGAAATATGAATAAAGGTATATAAAATATGACACATATACTTAAAATGTGGAGAAGGGAATAAAAAGAGAAGAGAAAGGGAAAAAGAAAAATTAGTTTTGGTGTTTTTGTTTGTTTGTTTTGTTTTTTAAAGAATGTATTTCAACTTAAATGAACATTCAATTAATATGGACTGTTATTTATATAAGATGTTATATATGAACCTCAAGGTAACCACAAACCCAAAACCTATGATAGACACACAAAATATAAAGAGAAAGAAAGCCAAGCAAAACACTCTAAGTACTCAATTATCACAAAGAAAGAGATCAAGAGGAGAAGAAAAGAACCAGAAAACAAATTTTAAAAATGACAATAAGTACATATTTATCAATGGTTAAGTTAAATGTAAATGGCCTAAATGCTCCAATCAAAAGACATGGTGGAATGGTTAAAAAGAACAAGAATCAACTATATACTGTTTTACTCACCTCAGATCTAATGATGCATACAGACTAAAAGTGAAGGGATAGAAGAATATTCACCACACAAATGGAAATGAAAAAAAGCTGGGGTGGCAATAGTTATGTCAGACAAAAATAGACTTTAAAACAAAGACTCTAACAAAAGACAAGGAAGGACATTACATAATGATAAAAGGATCAATCCAATGTGACCTTACAGTAATTTAAAAATCTATGCACCCAATACTGGAGCATCTAAATACATAAAGCAAATATTAATATACACAAAAAGAGAAACTAATGTAAATACAGTAATAGTAGGAGAATTTAACCACCTCACTTACATCAATGGATAGATCCTCCAGACAGAAAGTCAATAAGGAAACAATGTCTTTGAATGGCACATTGGGCCAGCTGAACACCATAGATAGATACAGAACATTCCTTCCATCCAAAAACACCAGAATATAAATTCTTTCTGAATGCATATGAGACATTCTCCAGAATGGATCACATATTAAGACATAAAGCAAGCCTCGATAAATTTAAGAAGATTGAAATCATACCATGTATATTTCCCTATCATAATGATATGAAACTAGAAATAAATCACAAAGAAAAAAATGGGAACAACACAGACAGATGAAGACAAAATAACTTGCTGCTAACCAATCAATGGGTCAATGAAGCAGTCCAAAAAAAAAAAAAATACAGGGAGACAAATGAAAATGAAAACACAAAGGTCCTAAATCTCTGGGATACAGCAAAATCAGTCCTAACCTCAAGAAACAAGAAAAAAACTTAAATAAACTGACCTTATGCCTTAAAGGAACTAGAAAAAAGAAAAAAAAAAGCCCAAGGGGAATACAAGAAGGAAGTAATAAAAGTCAGAACAGAAATAAATGATATAGAGATTTAAAAAAAAAAAAAGGAAAAGAAAAAAAATCAATGAGATAAAGAATTGGTTCTTTGAAAAGATAAATGAAATTGACAAACCCATACCCAGACACATCAAGAAAAAAAAGAAGGAGGACCCAAATAAATAAAATAAAAAACAAGAGAGGAGAATTAACAATGGACACCACAGAAATACAAAGGATTATAAGAAAATATCATGAAAAATTATATGCTAACAAACTGGACAGCCTAGAAGAAATTCATAAATTTCTAGAAACATACAATCTTCTAAAACTGAACCAAGAAGAAATAGAAAATCTAAACAGATTGATTACAAGTAACAAAATGAAATTGGTACTCAAAATACTACCAAATATAAAAGTCCAGGACGAAATGGACTCAAGGTGAATTCTACCAAACATTTAAAGAAGAGGTAATACCTATTTTCCTCAAACAATTCCAAAAAATAGAAGAAGGAAAACTTCCAAATACATTTTATGAGGCCATCATTACCCTAATACTAAAACCAAACAAAGACACCACACATACAAAAAAGGTTACAGGCCAATATCTCTGATGAATATATATGCAAAAATTCTCAACAAAATATTAGCAAACTGCATACAACTACCTATACATTAAAAAGATCATAAATTCAGGTGGGATTTATTCCTTTGGTGCAAGGATGGTTCAATATTCACAAATCAATCAATGTCATACACCACATCAATAAAACAAAGGATAAAAAAGTCATATCTCAGTATATAGAGAAAAAATGATAAGATTTAATATTTATACATAACAAAAATTCTCAACAAAATGAGGTTAAAGGGAATATACTTCAAAATAATAAAGGCCATATATGAAAAACCCATAGCTAATATCATCCTCAATGGTGATAACTGAGAACTTTCCTTCTAAGGTCAGGAATGAGACAAATGTCAACTTTTGCCATTTTTATTTAGCATAATTCTAGAAGCCCTAGCCACAGCAATTAGTCAAGAAAAAGAAATGGAAGGCATCCATATTGGTAAAGAAGAAAAACTGTTATTATTTACAGGCAACATGATACTATCTATAGAACATACTAAAGACTTGCCAAAAAGTTATGAGAAATAATGAATTCAGTAAAGCAGCAGAATACAAAATTAATACCCAGAAATCAGTAGCATTTCTATATACTAACAACAAGTTTGAATAAAGAAAAATTTAAAAAAAAAAAAAGAAAGAAAGAAACTGGGGTACCTGGATGGCTCAGCCGAAGCGTCTACCTTCGGCTCAGGTCATGATCCCAGGGTCCTGGGATGGAGTTCCACATCAGTCTCCCTGCTCAGCAGGGAGTCTACTTCTCCCTTGGGCCTTCTTCCCACTCATACTTGATTGCTCTCTCCTTCTCTCTGTCTCCTTTGCAAAAATAAATCAATAAAATCTAAAACATCCCCCACCATTTACAATGTCACCAAAAAAGAATAAAATTCCTAAGAATGAACTAAATGAAAGAGGTGAAAAACCTACACTCTGAAAACTATAAAACACTGATGAAAGAAATTGAAGATGAAACAAAAAAACGAAAAGGTATCCCATGCTCATGGATTGGAAGAATTAATGTCAAAATGTCCATATTACCCAAAGCAACTTATAGACTGAATGTACCTCCTATCAAAATACCAATAACATTTTCCGTGAAACTAGAACAAATAATACTAATATTTGTATGGAACCACGGAAGGTCATAAATAGCCAAAGCATCCCTGAGAAAGAACAGAGCTGAACATATCACAATTCCCAAATTCCAAATTTCTAGATAATACTACAAAGCTGTAGGAATCAAAACAGTATGGTACTAGCAGAAAAATAGACACAATGATCAATGGAACAGAATAAAGACCCCAGAAATAAACTGACATTTATTTGGCCAAATAAGCTATGACAAAAAAGGGAAGAATATACGGTAGGGAAAAGATAGTATTTTCACTAAATGGTTCTGGGAAAACTGGACAGCTATATGTAAAAGAATGTAATTGGATCACTTTCTCATACCATTCACAAAAATAAACTCAAAATGAATTAAAAACAAAACCATGAGACTTGAAACCATAAAAATCTTGGAAGAGGGACCCTGGGTGGCACAGTTGGTTAAATGACTGCCTTTGGCTCAGGTCATGATCCTGGAGTCCCGGGATTGAGTCCCACACTGGGCTTCCTGTTTGGCGGGGAGTCTGCTTCTCCCTCTGAACCTCCTTCCTCTCGTGCTCTCTCAAGTAAATACATAAAATCTTTAAAAAAAAAATCCTGGAAGAAAACATAGGTAATAATTTCTTTGATGTCAGCTGCAGCAACATTTTTCTAGATATGTCTCCTGAGGTAAGGGAAATAAAGCAAAAATAAACAATTGGGACTACATCAAAATAAGTTTTTGCATAATGAAACCATCAACAAAACTAAAAGACAATTTATGGAATGGGAGAAAATATTTGTAAGTGATATATCCAATAAAGGGTTAATATCCAAATTATATAAAGAACTTATACAACTTAACATCCAAAACCAAACAACCCAATTAAAATATAAGCAGAGGACCTGAGTAGACATTTCTCCAAAGAAAACAACCAGATAGCCAACCAACAGATTAAAAAAGATGTTCAATATCATCAGTAGAGAAATGCAAATCAAAACCACAGTGAGATATCACCTCACACCTGTTAGAATGGCTCAAATCAAAAAGACAAAAAACAACAAGTATTGACAAGGATCTGGAGAAAAGGGAACCCTCATCCACTGTTGGTAGGAATGCCAACTGGTACAGCCACTGTGGAAAATAGTATGGAAGTTCCTCAAAAAATTAAAATAGAAATACCATATGATCCAATAATTTCACTATTGGGTATTTGCCAGGGGAAATGAAAACGCGAACTCAAAATGCTATATACACCCCTATGTTTATTGCAGCATTGTTTACAATAGCCAAGACATGGAAGCACCTAGTGGCCACGAATAGGTGAATGGATAAGGAAAGTGGTGCACACACACAAACATACACACACACACACACACACACAGGAATAATACATAGCCATCAAAAGGGATGAGATTATGCCATTTGAGACATGTATAGACCTAGAGGGTATAACCAAGTGATATTGATCAAGCTGAGAAAGATAAGTACCATATGATCTACTCATAAGTGGAATCTAAAATAATGAACAAACAAAAATCAGAATCAGATCTATAAATATAGAGAACAAAGTGTTGGTTGTCAGAGGGGAAAGGAGTGGGGGTTTGGGCAAAAATTGGTGAAGGGGAGTAGAAGATATAAGCCTCCAGTAATTGAATGACTGAGTCATGGGAATGAAAGCAAAGCAGAGAGAATACAGTGGTATTGTAAGAGATACAATGGGATAGATGGTAGCAATACTCATGGTGAACATAGCATAACATATAAACTTGTGAAATCACTAAGTTGCACACCTGAATCTAATGTAACAATGCATGTCAACTATACTGAAATAAAAGGAAAGAAAACAAACAAAAAAGAAAAACCATCTCAGAATCTGTTTCTCAAAACACTTGACTTGAGACAACTGGTGTGATAAGCCATGTCTAGACAATATTTGGGCTATAATCTTGTATGTATTTTTTTTAAAGTAATGAGCAATGTGAAAAGTAGATGCTCAATGAATATTTGTCAAATGAATCATCTTGGGGGGTCAAAAGGTTGTCCTAAGCAGGAGTCTTCTCCGGAGAGTCTGGCCTGGGTAGGATGTCATCAAGGAAGATTGTGAGCAATCGGGTAAAAGCAGAGAATCACCGACTCCTGGGAGTCGTGGGGGTGGAGAGATGGGGGTGGAAACAGAAATCACTACTTCTAAATTTGAGGAAGGCCAGCCTATTTTATTAGAGAATCCAAAGAGGAAGGAATTTAGGATGCAAGCCTGGAAGGATAGATATCATGAGGGCCATCTCCACAGGCATATGACCCATGCTGTCACAGAGGCCCCTGATTCAAAAGGGTCTCATGCTGAGAAGGGATTCATGGTCAGAAGGGCCCAGTGCTTCATTTAGTGTTCATCTCCCCTTAAAATTCTTAATACTTTTTTTTTTTTTTTTTTAAAACAAGTGTCCTACATTTTATTTTGTACCGGGCCTTAAAAAGTACATGGGGTCTTGGGTGTAACCTCAGCTCCGCTCTGCTAGAATGAATGGGACTCTGTCCCTATGGACAATGACTGCCAGTCAACCCCACATATACTCAAACAGGTACAGTAATGAAATGCCTCCTCTAAGACCTGGAACATCTCCTGTCAGAGGCCACATGTTCTAATTTAGGCCATAGTTTTTCATTAGAAAACTGAGATGGCAAATTGCAGAAAGGCTTGCTTTACTTCATTTTAAGGTGCTAAAGAAAACAAGAGAGGCTTTAATCCTTGATGTGAAAACATGAGACGGAATCTCTGCTTCTTTTCTAAGCAGAAAATATCACCTTCTTTTGGGATAAGGCCAAACACATGGCTTTTCACAAGTAGAGCCGCACTGGGTGATGCTTATACTATTTCCACTTTCTCTCAAAGGGGTGGTTGTACTAGACTATGGGGACACGGTGCACCAGATTATGGGGACACAGTGCTATGAGGGACACTCCTGTTTCTCTGATTAACCCCTGCCCACTTAGGTTGGAGCTACACCCATGGTGTGGGTTTATGATCTACTCCTCATGGCTGTCTAGCACATCAGGTTTACAAAATGTTTTCACACTATCTCATAAATGCTTGTTGAATTGAATTGGAACATGTTCATAAGCATTTTAGAGTCTGAACTTTCAGCAGAAATTCATCTAAGTTCTGTTCAAATTACAGCCAAGGTCTATAAAGCAGCAAAATTTTCAGACTCTGGGATCATTTATGATTTGCTATCAGCCTATAGTGTTTTGATGATTTAAAGCCCATCTGTCTCCTTTTCCTCAGGGCCTTTGAACTTTTAACAAATGCCTGGAGTTTCTGCACAATGGCTTTCTACTTCAGTACAGAAAGGTCACTGTTTAGTGTAGGCCCAGTACAGAGGGAGAGACTCCACTTCCCATCGGGTCAAGTGCCCCTACATCTTCATCTGGATTTTTTTTCCCCCGGTCGGAGTAATAAGAGACGATGTTCTCTTTCCATTTGCCAAGGTGTTATCTTCTTGGAGGCTGCCTGATTACATGATAAGGGGAGAAAGGCTGAACTCATTCTTTAAAGAACATGAATGACATTTGTCATTACAGAAATTTAGGTTCATAACCACTTCTCTTTTGTCACTGCCTGATTTGAATAGATTTTTGCTCAAATAAACTTAATGTTTACAATGTCTCAGTTTACCTTCTGCTAGTTCTGGTGTCAGAAGAAGAAACCAAAAGCGAGCCCCAGAGTCCCCCTGACCCAGCAGCAACAAGGCAAAGTGCCTGCTGAGCCCCTTCCCCTCGCCACCCCCCCAAACCCCCAGCTTGCCGCTTTCTAATGAGGATTAGTCAGTCCCTCTCAGACCCCACCTCAAGGCTCTTTTGTTATGAGCTTTCAGACTTCATTTGAATATATCCTTTTCCAGACTGGGTCCAGAAACTGGCTGGTGTTGGATGGGGTTGGACTTGGAAATGAACTGGGTTTACCCAGTCTGATTTCAGCTGGACTGCTTCATCCAGTGTGACGTCTCCAGTGAATAGAGTGTCGTTTTAAGGCTGAACAAGCAGGTTAAACTTACCAAAGAAAACCTTGACTTACAGTGGGCACAGTGGAACAGTTTCAACCTAGATAAGCTTATCCATTTATGAGGTGTCCTAGAGAAAAGGGATCTCAGCCAAGCCCTGACCATTCAGGATGGAGGGAAAGTTATTTTTCTTCCTCTGTATTTTCTGGTGGCAAGGATGGGGTCATTCACTCCAGAGCTTAGAGAGAGGGATCCTGGGAAAACTGGAAGAAGCTGGCAAAAGGTGAGAATTCTTACCCAAGTTAGCTTTCCCATATCCCTATCCGTGGTGCCTGGTAGAGCAGGAATAAAGGTCAGAAAAAGAAAATGATTTACTCACATTCAAGCAACTAGCGGTCTAAACATTGTTCATCTTTTGATGGTTTTGTTTCTAGTCCTTTTTCCTCAGTATAGCTTTTCCTTTGTATTGCATACTTGTGATTATGCTCTCTCTGTATGATTTTGCAGCCTGTTTTCTTTTCGTTTTTCAAAATGAAAGCAAAAGTATTTTCATAATACATATTATTTATAAATACATTTTTATATGACTAAATAAGATCCATTAAGTTAGTATACCAATGTTATTATCCATATTTTCATGGTTGGGCACTTAAGTTATTCTAAACTGTTGCAATTATAAATAATTATGCAACAATATGCTTTTCTACATACAACTTTTTTTGTTGTTGTTCTCCCCATACTTATCAAGTAACTAGCTAAGGATAGATTTCCCAAAATAGGAGTTAATGTGGCAAAGAAAATTAGCATTTCATATTCTTTACACTCATAGTTACGTTGCCATATTCCTGATATTATATTCTCAACTATAAAATATGAAACCATATCCTTCATAGCACACTTTCAATTTTGAATACGTTTTTAAATTTTTGCTAACTTGGTAGGTAAAAAATCAATAAGCAAACTAAAAGCTCCTTTAGACCCCACCAAAAATTGCATTATTTTAAGATTTGAATTATGCAACTTTTCACCATATTATACAACTCAGTGTTTTTGGGTTTGAAAACTTCCATCCATCTCTGAAGTAAAAAGAATGTAAGAGGAGGCAGTGAAGTGTGAGCAAACGAACCGTCAGTGGTCCTCTATACCTTTTAAGATGGTACAAAGTGATTTCCTGCTTGCTGTTTCCAGAAAATATCCCTGGTAGCTATAGCAGCTTGTCAGCAAAATGGCTGCTGTCAATTCCTTCCTTCCCGTATGTGCTAACCATTCTCCCATTAACAGATGGAACCTCTTCCTCAGTCATCTTCAGTATGACTTGTCTGTGACTGCTTTGAACAATATGGCAAAAGTGATGCCAAACCAGTTCCGAGCCTAGCCTCTAAGAGAAGTGGGAACTCTGCAGGGCTCTCTTGGAATGCACCCTATAGTAGAAGGCACACGTCACATGAAGAATGGGAGTGCTCTGACTAACCCACATACTGTGGAGAAGCTCCTACTTGAAAGGTAGGAAAGGCTACACGACGAGAGAGTTGCTGACCTGTTGCCAATTCTTCCAGGCCAGGTATTTGATATGTAAGTGAGGAGTTTTGAATAACTCCAGTCACAGCTACCATCTGAATTTCTCTGGATGGCAGATGCCAAGTAAGAATCTTTACACATATATCCATCAACCTTCATAACCATGAGACATAAGAACAAAATTATGGTCATTTTAAGCACCTAGGTTTTGGGACCAATTTGTTTGCGTTCACAGCTAAGTGCAACAGAAATCAAGACAAAGTAATCAAAGTGCCCTCAAAGTATTTAAAGTGCCTTCACTCCTAGTAATTTCATGTTGTTTCTACCTCTGCTTTGGAATTTGACCATAAAAAATCCCATGCCCCTCCTTCAACCCATCAAACTTGGTCTTAGTACTTTGATTGGAGCAGAGAGTTTATATGTCTATAGGTTAAACAGGTTCCTCTCTTGGAACCTGTTTTTAAAAAAGATCAAAACCTTAAAAAAAATATTTAGTTCTAATGATGGGACAAATGTCATATACCAGTGAAGGAGTAGGTGATAGGTTTGAGGGTGCATTAAAGTTCATTTCTTTAAATAAATGCTCTACTCCCATTCTGTGTAATTTTGGTGGGACTGGTGATCTTAGTATACCATAAGAATGTATACAATATAGGCTTGGTCAATCACTGAACCTTTGTCTCCCAGAAAAGGAGTTAGTCCAAGTGGTAGGCATATCACTCATGAATATCAATCAGAATTCTTTATTTAAATTCATACATGAAGTAAAAAAAAAGAAATTTATTGGAGTTTCTAAATTATGGTTAGGAAAACCTGGATTATTTTACTGCCATCAATCTTAGCTGCTTGGAAAAATGTGTCTCTTTTAGGAAAGAAAATAACCAATTGCAATTGACACTGATACATATAAATAAAGAGTCATATTGACAAAATCTTTACCCCTGGATCCAGCCATACCTGAAGGTATCACCCCTTGGCTTTCAAACTCCATGAGTTAATATAGCTCTTCCTGCTTTAAGTTAGTTTCAGCAGTTTCTGTCATTTGTAACAAACAACATTGATTCTTATATATTCACGCATCTAATTACACCAAAGAAACTCACATTTTAAAAAAATAATAAAAGACACATGATGGATGATTTTTCAGACTACTCATATTTTGGTAGCAACATTAATTAGATAAGTTTCAGCTTAAGCCAAATTTCTGCCATAACTTCTGTAATTACACACATTTCTCTGCCACCCAAGAAAATAGAATAAAAGAATGTGTAAAAACTTCAATCTGCAATAGGAATAAATTTGCATCTGCAATAACTCAGAAAACAAGAAAATTATTCACTAATTAATGTATTTTATTAACAAGTTCTCTAGAACTTACAAATTAATTGATCTTTCTATACCAGTGTGTTGTGACCTAGAGATTGAGATATTCTACCTATGTTGGAGGGCAGCCCAAGGCCTGGAGCTAGTAGTGATATCTGTCTTGGAGTCAGGGAAGGCAGATCTGTGGGGATTTTCCCACATCAAATTGATATGACATTGATCTAATGCTGTAGGGACAAGCTATTCTAATGCTGGAAATTAATCTGGTGCGCCTTCAGAAGCTTTCCAATCTGTGTCTGTGGGAGAGTGTGTGTGTGTGTATGGTTAATTGAATTTTTAAACTTAGGGTTTTTTAAAAATGGTTAAATTAATTTACTAGTGATTTTAAGACCCTTTCATCTTTCTTTTTTTTTTTTTTAATTATTTTTATTAACGTATAAGGTATTATTTGCTCCAGGAGTACAGGTCTGTGAATCATCAGGCTTACACATTTCACAGCACTCACCATAGCCCATACCCTTCCCAATGTCCAAAACCCAATCACAATATCCCTACTCTCCCACCACTCAGCAGCCCTCAGTTTGTTTTGTGAGATTAAGAGTCACTTATGGTTTGTCTTCCTCCTAATCCCATCTTGTTTTATTTTTTCCTTCCCTACCCCCCACAACCCCCTGCCTTGTCTCTCAAATTCCTCATATCAGAGAGATATATGATAATTATCTTTCTCTGATTGACTTATTTCGCTTAGCATAATACCCTCTAGTTCTATCCATGTTGTTGCAAATGGCAAGATTTCGTTTCTTTTGATGGCTGCATAGTATTCCATTGTGTATATATACCACATCTTCTTTATCCATTTATCTGTTGATGGACATCTAGGTTCTTTCCATAGCTTGGCTATTGTGAACATTGCTGCTATAAACATTTGGATGCATGTGCCCCTTTGGATCACTAAATTTGTATCTTTAGGGTAAATACCCAGTAGTATGATTGCTAGGTCATAGGGTAGCTCTAGTTTCAACTTTTCAAGAAAACTCCATACTGTTTTACAAAGTGGCTGTACCAGCTTGCATTCCCACCAACAGCATAGGAGGGAGGGTTCCCCTTTCTCCGCATCCTTGCCTGCATCTGTCATTTCCTGACTTGCTAATTTTAGCCATTCTGACTGGTGTGAGGTGGTATCTCATTGTGGTATTGATTGTATTTCCTTGATGCCCAGTGATGTGAGAACTTTTCATGTGTCTTTTGGCCATTTGGATATCATCTTTGCAGAAATGTCTATTCATGTCTTTCTGGCCATTTCTTGACTGGATTATTTGTTCTTTGGGTGTTGAGTTTGATAAGTTCTTAATGGATTTTGGATACTAGCCCTTTATCTGATATGTCATTTGTGAATATCTTCTCCCATTCTGTCAGTTGTCTTTTAGTTTTGTTGACTGTTTTGCTGTGCAAAAGCTTTTGATCTTGATGAAGTCCCAATAGTTCATTTTTGCCCTTGCTTCTTTTGCCTTTGGCAATGTTTCTAGGATGAAGTTGCTCTGACCGAGGTTGAAGAGGTGGCTGCCTGTGTTCTCCTCAAAGATTTTGGTGGATTCCTGTCTCACATTGAGGTCTTTCATCCATTTTGAGCCTATTTTTGCATGTGGTGTAAGGAAATTGTCCAGTTTCATTTTTCTGCATGTGGCTGTCCAATTCTCCCAACACCATTTGTTGAAGGGACTGTCTTTTTTCCATTGGAAATTCTTTCCTGCTTTGCTGAAGATTAGTTGACCACAGAGCTGAGGGTCCATTTCTGGACTCCCTATGCTGTTCCATCGATATTTTTGTCTGTTTTTGTGCCAGTACAATACTGTCTTGATTATAGCTTTGGATTAGAGCTTGAAGTCTGTAATTGTGATGCCACCAACTTTGGCTTTCATTTTCAACATTCCTCCTGCTATTCAGGGTCTTTTCTGATTCCATGTAAATTTTAGGATTATTTGTTCCATTTCTTTGAAAAAAATTATGGTATTTTGAGAGGGGTTGCATTAAATGTGTAGATTGCTTTAGGTAGCATAGACATCTTCACAATATTTGTTCTTCCAATCCATGAGCATGGAATGTTTTTCCATTTATTTGTGTTTTCTTCAATTTCTTTCATGAGTACTTTATAGTTTTCTGAATACAGATTCTTTGCCTCTTTGGTTAGGTTTATTGGTATGTATCTTATGGTTTTGGGTGCAATTGTAAATGAGATCAACACCTTAATTTCTCTTTCTTCTGTCTTGTTGTTAGTGTATAGAAATGCCACTGATTTCTGTGCATTGATTTTTCTATCCTGACACTTTACTGCATTCCTGTGTGAGTTCTAGCAGTTTTAGAGTGGAGTCTTTTGGGTTTTCCACATAAAGTATCATATCATCTTCAGAGAGTGAGAGTTTGACTTCTTCTTTGCCAATTTGGATGCCTTTAATTTCTTTTTGTTGTCTGATTGCCGAGGCTAGGACTTCTTGTACTATGTTGAATAGCAGTGGTGATAGTGGACATCCCTGCCGTGTTCCTGACCTTAGGGGAAAATCTCTCAGTATTTCCCCACTGAGAATGATATTCATTGTGGGTTTTTCATAGATGGCTTTGATGGTATTGAGGTATGTACCCTCTAGCCCTACACTTTGAAGAGTTTTGATCAAGAAAGGATGCTGTAGGGCGCCTGGGTGGCTCAATGGGTTAAGCCGCTGCCTTCGGCTCAGGTCATGATCTCAGGGTCCTGGGATCGAGTCCTGTATCGGGCTCTCTGCTCAGCAGGGAGCCTGCTTCCTCCTCTCTCTCTCTCTGCCTACCTCTCTGCCTACTTGTGATCCCTCTCTCTGTCAAATAAATAAATAAAATCTTAAAAAAAAAAAAGAAAGGATGCTGTACTTTGTCAAATGCTTTTTCAGCATCTATTGAGAGTATCATATGGTTCTTGTTATTTCTTTTATTAATGTATCACACTGATTGACTTGCAGATGTCAAACCAATCTTGCAGACCAGGAATAAATCCCACGTGGTCATGATGAATAATCTTTTAAATGTACTATTGGATCCTATTGGCTAGTATTTTGGTGAAATTTTTTGCACCTATGTTCATCAAGGATATTGGTCTGTAATTCTCCTTTTTGATGGGGCTTTGTCTGCTTTTGGGATCATGGAAATGCTGGCCTCATAAAATGAGTTTGGAAGTTTTCCTTCCATTTCTATTTTTTTTGGAACAGTTTCAGGGGAATAAGTATTAATTCTTCCTTAAATGTTTGGTAGAATTCCCCTGGAAAGCCATCTGGCCCTGGACTCTTGTTTGTTGGGAGATTTTTGATGACTTTTTCAATGTCCTTATTAACCAGTAATAACCAATGGGTCTGTTCGGGTTTTTTATTTCTTCCTGGCTCAGTTTTGGTAGTTTATAGGTCTCTAGGAATGCATTCATTTCTTCCAGATTGTCAAATTTGCTGGTGTATAGTTGCTCATAATATGTTCTTACAATTGTTTGTATTTATTTGGTGTTGGTTGTGATCTCTTCTCTTTCATTCATGATTTTATTAATTTGTGTCCTTTCTCTTTTCTTTTTGATAAGTCTGGCCAAGGGTTTATCAATCTTATTCTTTCAATGATCCTAGTTCCACTGATTTGTTCTACTTTTTTGTTTGTTTGTTTCTATTTCATTGATTTCTGCTCTGATATTTATGATTTTTCCTCTCCTGCTGGGCTTAGGCTTTATTTGCTCTTCTTTCTCCAGCTCCTTTAGGTGTAGGGTTTGGTTGTGTACTTGAGACCTTTCTTATTTTTTGGAAAAGGGTTGTATTGCTATATACTTTCCTCTCAGGACCACCTTTGCTTTGTCCCAAAGATTTTGAACAGTTGTGTTTTCATTTTCATTTGTTTCCATGAATTTTTTAATTTATTCTTTAATTTCCTGGTTGACCCATTCATTCTTTAGTAGGATTTCTTTAGCCTCCATGTATTTTATTTCTTTCCACATTTCTTCTTGTGATTGAGTTCTAGCTTCAGAGCATTGTAGTCTGAAAATATACAGGGAATGATCCCAATCTTTTGGTACCGGTTGAGACCTGATTTGTGGCCCAGGATGTGATCTATTCTGGAGAATGTTCCATGTACTCTAGAGAAGAATATGTATTCTGTTGCTTTGGGATGGAATGTTCTGAATATATCTGTGATGTCCATCTGGTCCAGTGTGTCACTGAAAGCCTTTATTTCCTTGTTAATCTTTTGCTTAGATGATCTGTCCATTTCAGTGAGAGGGGTGTTAAAATCCCCTAGTATTATTGTATTATTGTTGATGTGTTTCTTTGATTTTATTATTAATTGGTTTGTATAATTGGCTGTTCCCATGGTAGGGGTATAGATATTTAAAATTTTTAGATTGGACATACCATTTAAGTATGATATAGTGTCCTTCCTCCTCTCTTATTATAGTCTTTGGCTTAAAATCTAATTTGTCTGATATAAGGATTGCCACCCCAGCTTTCTTTTGATGTCCATTAGCATTGTAAATGGTCTTCCACTACCTCACTTTAAAGCTGGAGTTGTCTTTGGGTTTAAAATGAGTTTCTTTGAAGATAGCATATCGATGGGTCTTGTTTTTTTTTTAATCCATTCTATTACCCTGTGTTTTTTGATTGGGCATTTAGCCCATTTACATTGAGGATACCTTGAAAGATATGAATTTAGTGCCATTGTATTGGCTACAAGGTGACTGTTACTGTATATTTTCTCTGTTCCCTTTTGGTCTGCTACTTTTAGCCACTCTCTTTGCTTAGAGAACCCTTTTCAACATTTCCTGGAGGGCTCATTTGGTGTGTGCAAATTCTTTTAATTTTTGTTTGTCCTGGAAGCTTTTTATCTCTCCTATTTTCAATGACAGCCTAGCTGGATATAGTATTCTTGGCTGCATATTTTTTCATTTAATGTTCTGAATATATCATGTCAGTCCTTTCTGGCCTGACAGGTCTCTGTGGATAAGTATGCTATCAGTCTAATATTTCTACCATTGTATGTTACAGACTTCTTGTCCCAAGCTGCTTTCAGGATTTTCTCTTTACAAGACTTTACAAGTCTACTAAGACGTGTAAGTTTTACTATTAGATAACAGGGTGTGGCCCTAATTTTATTGATTTTTGAGGGGGTGTCTCTGTGCCTTCTGGATTTTGATGCTTGTTCCCTTTGCCATATTAAGGAAATTCTCTATTATATTTTGCTCCAATATACTTTCTCTTTCTTCTTCTTCTGGGATCCCAATTATTCTAATATTGTTTTGTCTTATGGTGGCACTTACCTCTCAAATTCTCCCCTAGTGTTCCAGTAGTTGTTTGTCCCTCTTTTGCTCGGTTTCTTTATTCTCTGTTATTTGATCATCTATATCATTAATTCTCTCTTCTGCCTCATTTAGCCTAGCAGTAAGAGCCTCCATTTTTTATTGCACCTCATTAATAGCTTTTTTGATGTCAATTTGGTTAGATTTTAGTTCTTTTATTTCTCCAGAAAAGGATTTTATTTCTTCAGAAAGGGATTCTTTAATATCTTCCATGCCTTTTTTGAGCACAGCTAGGACCTTGATAATCATCATTCTGAACTTTAGTTCTGACATATTACCAATGTCCATATTGATGAGGTCCCTAGCCATTGGTACTGCTCCCCCTTTTTTTTCTTTTTGTGGTGAGTTTTTCCACCTTGTCAGTTTATTCATGTAATAATATATGAATGAGAAAGTAAAATACCAAAAGGGTGGCAAAGACCCCAGAAAAAATATATGCTAACCAAACAGAAGAGCTCTGAAACCAGAGGGAGAAGAAATGGGGGAAAATAAAAAAAATTAAAAATTAAAAAAATATATGTATTAGAGTGGTGAGTAGAACAGAGCCACCCACTTAATTTTGGGTGTATTCTGGTACCTCAGAAGAAACT
>NC_081559.1:90647089-90825212 GCF_022355385.1 Mustela nigripes | reverse complement strand
AAAAAAAAACAATATGTATACAAAAAACAAGGTTAAATACAATGAAGGGATAAAATATGACTATAGCAGTGAATATTTAAAAAGACTTTTTAAAATAAGGTATCGATAAGAAAAAATAATTTAAAAATATTAAAAGAAGAAAGAGAAAAAGTTAAAAAAATAGAATAAGTGACAAAATTAAAAAAATTTGACTTTGCAAGACTAAAGGATTAGGTGAAAAAAGCTATGAATTCTATGTGTGGTTTCTCCTAGCTTCGAGTTCTGCTGTTCTCGTTGATTGGTGAACTTGGTCTGGGCTGAATGTTCTTGCTGATCTTCTGGGGGAGGGACCTGTTGCAGTGATTCTCAAATGTTTTTGCCTGAGGTGGAATTGTACCACCCTTGCCAGGGGCCAGGCTAAGTATTTTCCTCAGGTTTGCTCTCAGGAGCTTTTGTTCCCTGAATGATTCCCATATAGCTTTGGAGGACAGGAATGAAGATGGCGGCCTCCCAGTCTCCGGCCCAGAGGAGTGGAGAATAGCAGTCAATCCCTCCTGTCTCCTTGTCCCTGGCTGCACTCCATGCTCACCAGGCCTGTGACCTACTGTTTCTTTCTCTGGCACACAGCCCCATTTGGATTCTCCCATCCCAGCAGATTCCTGCCCTGCGTTTCTTCACTGCTTCCCCTGGAGGAGGCGGGGGTCTCTCTGCATCTGCTACTTGTGGGGTCCCTGCTCAAAGAGCAGTGACCTGACTGTGCCTGAATCACAGTTTAAGGTAACCCCAAGCTGAGAGCTGCCTCCTCGGCTCTGGCTCTATAGCTGCCTTCCCTGCTCCCTGGCAGCTCTGCCACACTCAGACACCCCTGGTCTTTCTGTGACCCTGTGGGTCCTGAGACTACACTGTCCCTGCAAGGTCTCCACCCTTGCTTAGCCTCTGGAGTGATGTCCGTCAGTGGAGCAGATTTCTAAAAGTTCTGTTTCGTGCTCCACTGCTCCACCAATTGCCAGGAGCCCCGCCCCCCCTTCCCCACCCCGGGTTTATCTTCCTATCGCTTTGGATTCACCTCTCCTTACTCCTATCTTTCAGAAAGTGGTAAATTTTTTGTTCCTAGAATTGCTGCTTTTCTCCTCTATCTCCTGTTGAGTTTGTAGGTATTCAGAATGGTTTGAAAACTATCTAGCTGAACTCCTGGGGTCTAATGCTATTTCAGTTTCCTACTCCTCTGCCATCTTGCTTCCTCTTTCCCTTTAAACTTAGTTTTAATTTTTATTCAAATCGTATATGAACATTTTCTTTTTTCTACAGAATGCTTGGACAATTTCCCAAAACATCTCTCAATGTTTTCCATTCTTTAGACACTTAAAAAATACTTTTTATCTCTTTCTCTCTCAAAATAATATCTCTGTCTCTAAATCAGTGACTTCTTAATTTTTCTTTTGTAGGCCTTACCAATATATTGAATTCCCATTACTAAAGAAGCACATTTTCTCACACCTCTCACATACTCTTCTCACACCTCTTACACACTTTCTCACAACTTATACACAAGCACAAGCAAATGTTCACACCCACGTGTATGCAAACACACATCTGTCATCTATTAGCTTCAATAAATTCCCATCATAATTATAATTTACACTAATTTGCAGGATTTGCATCACTATGATTATGTAAATATGATTCTTAGCTGAACTCTGATTATGATGATTCTTCCCTTCTTTATCAACTTTTATTTCTCTGGGGTGATTGTTCTCTTATGTTATTTTTAATTTGTTCAGTTTTTCACTAAAGTAGACCAATTTACTCCTAAATTGTCTCCCAGATGTATAATGGCAATTCAGTGTCTCATTCGCCATCAATATCCTGTCATTTTCAATTTCTGCAGCGCTGTGTCCTGAGCCTCTTTACCTGCTCCAGTCCTGCTGCTTCCACTGCTAAATTGTATGGTGCTGCCCTCCTGGGATCTCTTCTCTTCGTCCTGTGTTCCCCTGTGTTCCCACTTCTCAGATTTCTCCAGCAGTCCTGAAAAAGAATGCCTGGCAGGTAAATTTTGAGACTTTGCACATCCCAGAACATCTTTTTGAAATCATCCTTACACTGAACTGATAGTCTTGCTGAATGTAGAATTCCATTAGAAATTATTTTCTCTCAGAATTTCAAAGACTTCGCTCCTCCAATGCATTCTTGTTTCTGTGAACACACAAGCAACTTGGGAGCATCCCGGCATCATCTCGAACTGCCTGGGGTACACTGGATACAGGAAGATATGCAAGAAATGGGTGGGCCACTCCAGGTTGGTGGTGGCAGTTTTAATAAGCAAAGGGAACTTACTCACGAGACTTGTCTTGGGTGGCTTTGGGACAGGTGGTTCTCTGTGCTTGCCTGACAAATCTTTTTTTTTTTTTTTCCTTTTAATCTATTTATTTATTTGACACAGAGAGAAAGAGATATCACAAGTAGGCAGAGAGGCAGGCAGAGAGAGAGGAGGAAGCAGGCTCCCTGCAGAGCAGAAGCCCCATGTGGGGCTCGATTCCAGGACCTTGAGACCATGACCTGAGCCGAAGGCAGAGGTTTTAACCCACTGAGCCACCCAGGTGCCCCTGCCTGATGAATATTAAAAGTGATATTGGGTTCCCTCAGGAACACTGTGCAGACACTACCTGAAGGTTGTGTCCTTGGGGAAGCTTGGGGGGTGGGTGTAGGTGAGCAGGATGCGGAAGCCTGAGTTGGGGAGTTGGGGTAGGAGGGAGTGAGGGTTCGTGGGGTGAGGAGAGTCCCATTGCCTGAGTTCAGCTCACAGGTCAACCTGTGGTCATGTCTTTTCAGTGATCTCTTCCAACAGTATTGCTCAATTCTTTGTGGAGGATATGTTTGTTTATTTCTAGAAGATCTGAGGATCTTTTCTCTGCCCCCAGGTTCTGAAATGTTATAATGATGAGCCACGGTGTGTGACTGCTTTGGTTTGTTGTGCTGTAGGGAGCATTTGTGTGCACTGTGAGGGTCTCTTGCTTTCTGTGAGCCCAAGGCCTGCAGTTCTTGGAAATTAACTTAATTATTTTTTGGAGATAATTTATTCACTCTGTTTTCATTCACGGCCTTTCTGAAATTCCTATAAGTCAGCTATTAGGTCTCAAAGGCTGGTAATGTGTCCTCCCCTTTTTCTTTTCTTTCCTTCCTTTTCCTTCCCTTCCACAGTTCCTCAAATGTATCACCCAAGTATTCTTCTGAGTTCTTAATGTCTTCATCTTTCTTTTAATTTCTAAAAACTCCAGTCTATTTTCTGAATATTTGTGTTTATGGTATTCTCTTAGGACAGCAATATCATCTTATCTCTGAGGACAATAAAAATAATTATTTGTGTGTGAACCTTTCTTCTGCCTCATACTTTCTATTTTCTCCACGTTTACTCTTGCTCTTTGGTTCAGGTTCTGTATTCAGTATTTGAGTACTTCTGAAATGTGGCCACTGTCACATTATACTTAAGAGAGGGTCATAAAAAGCTCCAAGTTTTATGTCCATGCATGGGGTAATTTGGCTATAGTTTTTGCTGGAGCTTGATTTAACTCGCATCTTTCACTGAAGAATCCTCAAATCAGAATACCTAGATTTTTTCCTGGGGGCTGGTCAGATTCCTCAAAGATAGTTCTTCAGTAGGCTGTGTTAAAGACAAATGCTGACTGATGCTTCCAATTAAAGTGTTTTGAATTTCATTTTAATAACACTAATTAAATCCCTGGCTTCAACACAACATCCTTGACCTTTATTTATGTCACCCACTCCAGATAACCAACTTCTAGTATTTTGCTATTAAGTATATGTATTTTGTTAAGGTGAAGGTAATACAAGAAATGCTTCATTGTGATCTGAATACTGAAAATGATGTGCACAGTCAGGGTGAGAATGAATTTGCTTTTGGTCAAGGCTGAGATTAGAAAAACTTTAAGGCACAGTTTTAAGTGTCCCAAAGGATGGGTAGGAAGAATGGCAGGAAAAGTACGTTCGAGGTAGGTGTGACACTGACAGAAAGACCAGAGGGACGGTTAAAGGCATTGTATCTTGGGAAGACTGTCTGTCAGTATGCTCTTTGGATAGAATAGAAGAGCTAAAACCATGACTCACTGAGGCGAAGTTTGGAAAGGCACCTGTTTTCAAATGCCAGGTTAAATGTGCCACTGAATGTTTCTCAGTAAGTGACTTCATGGTATTATACATACTTTAGGGAGATTCACCAGGTGGAAATAAGCAAAATAGATGGAATGGTGGAGAGAAGTAGGGAATCCAAGATGAAGGCCATTTCCTCACCCACAGTTAGTGACAAGAGCCTCAAAAAGGGTGACAGCAATGGTAAGAGGAACTGTGAAAGAGAGAGTTATAACAAAGGGAGAACTGACAAGCTTTGGTGAATGATTTCTTCTGGGGAGACACACTCCTTACCTCCTTGCACAGGAAAGCACCATTCTAGAGAGATGCCACCCTGGAGTTATTGTGTGCTGGAAGCTGGGTGAACTTCAGCTAGAGGTTAGGTTGTCCTCCATTGGTCTGAGGCAGAATACCACAAATTAAATTTCATGCTAACCTGCTCCAAGCCAGGGACACATCATTAAGCTTCAGGGTTATCTAGTAATCAGACTAAAAAAATCTATTTGCACTGTTCCCTTGACAACAGTTGTGAAAATATTTTAATCGCAGTATAAAATCATTTTGCAATATTTCACCAAAGCAATTATGCACCCTCTAGAATTCAATACTGAAAGAGGCACATGGGATGAAGCCATTACCTCTGGGTTAGCAAATGCTCCAATTTCTAGGAATGGCCTTGATGGTGCTGTTAAAAACCAGGTCTTTAAGCCAGGTTTGCACAAACTAAGTGAGGTGGAGAATTGAATTACTTTGGTAGAAAATTAATACTGTCCTCCCTTCCTTGCCTCTGATGTCTATCTCGAGGCTTCAACTTCCAATAAAGTTTATACTCTCTGCTTGTCCAGAAATACTGGAGCCATATGAGTTCAAATTGTGATACAAAGGAAACAGAAGAATCAAAGCCTCTGTGTGTGTGTTTACCAGGACATAACTAAGAATACAATAGGCAAGCAATAGCTCTGACATTTAATCAGAGATTTAAAAGTTAACCAGGCTTTTGTACTGATGCCCCAGAATTCAGTATTAAGACTTGGCCTGCAACCTGTCTGAAAGAATGCAATGGAGGATATATGTGAAACTCTTGTAAAACTATACCCCGTGAAGACAAGAACAATGATTACCAGATGGAAGATCAAGAAATCTAAACTAGCTAATTCAAAAGGAAAGGAGGAATTGCATGTTATCTGATGAGGAAGACACTTTGGCAAGATGAAGCTTTTATACTTGTGTGCCCTCCCTGTGGCTCGTCATGTGGCCCTCCCAGGCAGTTAGGCAAACTCATGTGCACAAATACTAAACAAGTGAGCAAATATGGTAACATCAGAAGTCTGTTCACCTCTAAACAACTGTAAATAATTATAAGAGGCAATATATCCAGATGTACTCGTCTGCTA
The DNA here is from genome assembly GCF_022355385.1 of Mustela nigripes. Classification (NCBI taxonomy): domain Eukaryota; kingdom Metazoa; phylum Chordata; class Mammalia; order Carnivora; family Mustelidae; genus Mustela; species Mustela nigripes. Next base: position 90,819,696 of record NC_081559.1, on the reverse strand, counting down.
GGGCTGCCAAAACAAAATTCCACAGGCTAGGTGGCCTAAGCAATAGAAATGGGTATTCTCATAGTTCTGAAGGCTGCAAGTCCAAGATCAAGGGGTCAGCTTTGGTTTTCCTGGGCTTCTCCTTGGCTGGTAGATAGATGCCTTCTTGATATGTCCCCATAGGACTTTTTTCTGTGCATGTTTATCCTTGGAGTCTCTTCCTTTTCCTCCTTTAAGGACGCTAGTCAGATTTATGACCCAATTAATCTTAATTGCCACTTAAAAGTCCCTATCTCCAAATAGAGCCACATTCTAAGATACTGGGAGTTAGTGCTTCACCATATTTTGGAGGGACACAATTCAGTCCATTAACACCAGAAATCTTAAATTTTATTCCCACAATAGCTTCTTCAAGCTTTACCATCTTAGTACATGGAGTTCCATCCTTCCAGTTGCTCAGGTAAAAATCCTAATGTCAACTCTGACCTTATTTTCACATCTCACATCCAAGAAACAAATCTTGTTAAATATATCTTCAAAATACATGTGGAATACGATCCCTTCTTACCACTTCCAGTGTTCTAGTCTGATTTATCTCAACGGATGACGGCCTCCTGAGGTGGTAGCCTCCTAAGTCCTCTTTATTCTTCTCCTCTTACTGCCCTCAGTCTAACCTCCCCATGCCTTATCTAAAAAGCAGCTATTGACAATATATGACCTCTCTATAGATCTTGTCCTAGCACTTATCAACCCTTGAAATGTGTGTGTATGGGTACATACATTTTGTAGTCCATCTCTTCCCACTAAAATGTAAACTCAGAAGAACAGAGACTTTGTTGTTCTGTTCCCTGACATATTTCCAATGCCTTGAATGTGTCTGGCAAACTAGAAAAAAATCATGTTAATAAATATCACTTGAATGAATAAATGGACCTGTTTATATCTGCGTGCTCTGTTAGCCACTCTTTCCCTTACCTCCCCCCCTTCTATTGCATTTGGTACCTCCTGGAATAAAAGGACCATTAGGAAGCACATCAAGTGCCTACTGTGTGCCAGAGGCTATGAGAAATAAATACAAGATTCTGGTCTAGGAGGGGAGAAAGACATAAAGAAATGAAAGTAAAGGTACAAGAAGGCATAAATGTCAAGGAAGTGGAAGAAAGATTAAATGCTTGGTCTCCAGGCAAAGGCTATTATTCTGGGTCAAGGAAGATTTCTCAAAAATAGAATATGGACTGAAGAAGGAAGTCAGATAGGTGAAGGATATTGACAGTAATAAAGAATGCCATACTTTTATGTCCTTTCCTAGGCTACTAGAACAATGGTGGTTAGTCACTGGTATTTAGAGAGAATTCCCAGGTTCAAGACTGATTTCCCACATTGGAAGAGACTAACAGCACCCAATCTGTATTGTTTACTAAAAAACTCTTTGGAAAAATACAGTTCAACTGTCAGTAGTCACATTGTTCTCTGTGAAGAGCATTAGATTTTTATACTCCTTTTGATTGATTTCCAAGTAAGCTTCGGGAAGTGAATCTCCTTTCCCAGTCTATTTTAAGAAAACAAAATTATGTATAAGCAGAAATAAACTTTCATTGCAGTTAATTCAAACTTAATTTTTTTAAGTTTCCAGAATACATTTAAATTAAATTAAAATTAAATTAAATTAAATTAAATACATTTACCTATATCTAATATAGAGAAATCAATGAACCTTGTGTTTTGTCAGAAGAGAAAAAGTCAATACAACTGGTTTCAATAGGCAGATATCCTTTTTTTAAAGCTACAAATTAAAGAATACCTGAATTTGTATAACAAATATAGAACTACAAGTTTGAAATCTGTCACAATTGATCATAAATGCATATTGGCATGTGTCCATAAATATACATAATGGCTTTCTTTATAAAATTTGAAGATATTGAAGATATTTTTTTATACAGTAAAAGCCAGTATAACTTTCTAAAAATTAAAGAGATTAAATTATACCACAGGTGTAATTTGCAGGTATTTTGGCTTTTTCAACTTTGAATTTCTGCTAGTTAATACCATGTCTGGCATAAGGTAGATTCTCAGTAAATATTAGTGCAATTGAAATTGAGTGGCAGTAGACATGCTTCTTCAAGTCATCTATGAAAGAAGCATTTTAATATTTGCCTAGTAGACAGTTACATGACACACATTATTGAGAAACAGCATTATTGTTCCTGATTTAGAAATAAGAAAACAGAAGCATAATGAAAGAACAGAATTTATATAGATCAACAACAATAATAATAATATCAAATTTGGGGGGCTTTTGTTTTTTACAGAATATCCAGGAACTTTTATCCCCACTAATCCTATAGTATAAAAGTATATACTTTTATATAACCCTATATAATAAGTATATATATAGTAAGTATATATATAATAAGTATATAATCCTATAGTATAAAAGTATAGTATAAAAACTTAACCCCATTTTATAGGCCAGGAATTGAGATCCAAGACAACAGTCGTAGGCTGGAGACAAACTGATAATTTTTTTAAAGATTTTATTTACTTGCTTGAGAGAGAGTGAGAGAGAGGAAGAGGGTGAGGGGCAGAGGGAGGGGGGGAAGCAGACTCCTCACCGAGCAGGCAGCCACAAGTGGGGCTGGATCCTGGAATGCCAGTATCATGATCTGAAACTGAAAGCAGATACCTACCTGAGTGAGCCACCCAGGCACCCTGACAAACTGATAATCAGTAGAACGAGGTGGGGCTGTGTGGAAGTAGCCTTGTTCTCCTGTTACCAATTTTACTCTTCTTTCTTTTGGAATGTGTGACATCTTTTGACAGAAAACATCTCTCCCACCACTCTATCCTCTCTTTTCCAATTCCTAGCAATGAATATTCTACATTATTGAGGGTGTGGGCTACAGCTAACAAGATACATACTTACTTTCTTATTGTTAGCTTTAAGGGTGCTAAATGCAAACAGCTATTTAAAGGTGACTTACAGTAGTTTCCACTTTGCCTTTGTAAATGCTATTCTCTTTGCATAGAATCCTTGATTTCTCTAACACTGTCACCTCCTCTGTGAAGCTCTCCTGCCCACACCAAGAAGAATCAAATGCATTTTCCCCGTGATTTCTCAGTGTCTTGTATATCTTTATTATGGCACTGATATGTTGCTGTCATTTGTTATGGCTGTGTTCCTTGACGGAAAAGAGATATTTTTCTGTATTTCTCAGGAGATGCATAGACTGGCACATTTCAATAGTGGTTTCTTTTTAAATGAATAGATGAATAAAAGAACAAATTTCCCATAGTTTTGTTCTTGAACAACAGCAAAACCAACACTGGGGCTTATGGGAATCTGCCAGCCAAATAATAAGAATGAAAAATCAAAGATGCTGATCAAAAATGTGATTCTAGTAACAAAAATTCTAAAGTGATGGCATGAGTCACCTTCCCAAAAGGTATTCACAGAGTGTCTGCTCTTTACGGATTTGACCAGGCACCACTTCTATTCCAGCTATGCTTCATACATCTACACCAACTGGAGAGAATATAGACTGACTTAAGAATGTATGAGGAGGGTGCCTGGGTGGCTCAGTGGGTTAAGCCGCTGCCTTCGGCTCAGGTCATGATCTCAGAGTCCTGGGATCGAGTCCCGCATCGGGCTCTCTGCTCAGCGGAGAGCCTGCTTCCCTCTCTCTCTCTCTCTGCCTGCCTCTCCATCTACTTGTGATTTCTCTCTGTCAAATAAATAAATAAAATCTTAAAAAAAAAAAAAAAAGAATGTATGAGGATTCTGGGATGCCTGTGTGGCTCAACGAATTAAGTGTCTGTTGGCTCAGGTCATGATCTCAGGATCCTGGGATAAATTTCCACATCAGGCTCCCTGCTCAGCAAGGAGTCTACTTCTCCCCTTCCCTCTGCTCTGTGCAGATTTTATATAAAATCTGTGGAGATTTTATCCTCCCGGCCCCCTTGGGCTCTCTCTCTCTCACACACAAATAAATAAATAAATAATCTTAAAAAAAAAAAAAAGAAGAAGATTTTATTTATTTATTTCACAGAAAGAGAGAGACAACAAAAGAGGAAACACAAGCAAGGGGAGTGGGAGAGGGATAAGGAGGCTTCCTGCTAAGCAGGGAGCTCCATGTGGGACTGGATCCCAGGACCCTGGGATCATGACCTGAGCCGAAGGCAGATGGTTAACAACTGAGCTCCCCTGGTGCCCCAATAAATAAATAATCTTTAAAAAAAGAATGTACATGGAATCTTAAGATTGTAGTAGAAATTCAGGTGGTCATCTTACTAAAATAGTTTTCTGGTTTCTGAAATAGAAGCTTCAAGCAAAAGTGATTTCCCTTCTCAGTTATATGGTTTCAGTATTGAATTGGCTACTTGGACTCCCAAGGTGATTTAAATTATAGTAACTTACTCAGTAGGCTCAGATAGACTTCCACTAATCTGAAACAAATTTCATTGCCTTCTCAGACTTTCTGGTATCATTTCAGTAATTCTGGGAATATTAGCAACTGGCACTGCCTGGTTTTGTTTTGCTCAAGTCCAATTTCTTTCAGGGCAAAGATTTTGGGTAAATTTGCTGATTTATATAATGTTAGTACTGAAAAGAGTTGATTGTGCTTATCTTTAATCAGTTATCTCTCTCTCTCTCTCTTTTTTTTTTTTTTTGGTGCAAAATGGTGGTTTTTTTAAAGCACGGGGACAGGACCCATGGGCAGAAAGAGCTGCTGCCATGGGTTGTGAGGGATGGCAGGTTATGTACCCTGTGGTTGGGGGGAAGGTGAGGGGAAGGGAGGTTTCAATGGAGCTTTCATATGCTAAAGAAGGCCTAGGAGGTGCCGGAAGACCAATTCACATTTTTGCTATCAAGCATCTTTGTTAGTGAGACTTGGGTTTAGAAGAAATTTAACTTTTATTTAGGGCTGAGGAACTGAGTTATTTGCCTCTGGAAATTGTGCTATTGATAAGGTAGCTTCTTTGTTTATAGATCTCTAGGATATTTGTAAAGCAAGGGAGACTCCTGTCTGGCAAGATGTGATCTCTGCAAGTTAACTATTTGTTTCTTATGGCAGTCAGGGGTGCCTGAGAAATGCCACACACATTATCAAGGGGAGGAGAGCGAGTGGAGAGGGGGTGCAAGGTGCCAGCCTTTGCTTTGTCCTCAGCCAGCCTCGTGCTCCCTCATTATTCCCCCCTTGAACAATTTTGACCCTTAAATCTTTAAGGTTATCATTAGAAATGTGTTCCCAAATAATAGTACTCCAGGCTACTGATTGCTTTGCTACTGATTGGGTAAGATGACCTGGCATTAGATGGCCAGCTCCAAATGGAACCCACTGGATATGTGGACTAACCTGTGGCCCTGGCTTCCTCCAGGGTGGATAGGTCGCTGTACTAAGGATTTGCCTGGATTCATGGGCACATTACTAAAACTATCACAGTCCAATTATCTCATTTTTAAAGATGGGGGCCCCAAGTTCAAGGTGAGTTGAGTGACTTGCTGAGGTTTCCTAATGCTAGCTGGGGGCAGGCATGCTTCAGAGTTTTGTTTTTCTGTCCATGAGGCCAGTGTTATGTTCACCACCCTGTGCTGCCTCCCACAAATGAGTTATTGCTTTAGGTATTCAATCCAGGGCAATGCAAGTATATGCCATCATGTGTACATTGAAAGCTTTTGAATTATATTTATAGAATTGAAGTTAGTTTAGGCATAAGCTTTGAATTTATTCACCATTTAGGAAAATAGATGTATATGATATTCTCAACCCACTGAACCATAATCTTTCTACAAAATACTAATGAAATACACAGTGTGATCCCGCTTTTCATTTCTCTTCTCCCCCGAGCACCCTCTTTCCATCTGCAGCACTCCATCTGAAGGCAGTGGCATGAATATATCCCCTTCTAGATAACCTTCATGACAGAATGAGCAAGACAAAGATCCCTTTGCCATGGACACATCAAGCAAAGGACTTAAGAATAAGAGTCCATTTCATAGAAGAACTGAAACAAAATGAAGAAAAAATAATGCAGAGCAGTTTAGAAATTTTCTGAATTTCTGTAAGAAAATAAATCTAAAAATACATATAATTTTACTCGACCTATAAAGTATGAAGACTGTAGTGTCTCAATACAATGAAGAAGATTGTAATTGAGGTTCTTAAAGAACTTTACAGACCAAGGTTCATTGGATTTTGGAGCAGTTTAAGGTCAATGAGATGGGAAGGAGAAATAATGGTGGATAGAGAGAATGGGTTTGCAAGGAGTTCCGTGTTAGAACTCAGAGCCAGTATGCTCTCCATGTGCTGAGCAATCCAAGCATCTAAGAAGGGTGTACCACTGGTAGGAGAAAGAGCATCTGGCCTGAATCAGGAGACCTATGGTTGAGGAGACCACTTTGCCTTTGGCTGTGGGTACTCATCTGCAAAATACTGGGGCAGGATCAAACAGCCTTATAACTTTTTCATTCTGGGCTTATGGAGAATTTATCTCTTTGAAGTTCACACTATAAAGAAACATGATAAAAGAAAACATGCTGAAAGTGTTGCTTGGGTTCATTCCTTGTCTTAGACTCTTCCCTCCATTTGGGCCTTGGCTTGATGAACAGTGATAACTGAGAATCACAGAAAAGGAGTGTGAAGTAGTCCTTCTATTTTTTCTGTATTACGGGTGATCTACTATACCCATTCCTAGAATGTGCTGTTAAGTTTAGCCAACTAATCAGCTGAGGGCCGGTATGTCAAGCTACCTTGATAGGGGTACTGGTACACAGCTTAGCAACTGTGGACCTTGGACAAGTCCTTTCTGGATCTTTAGAAGAAGCTAATTCATAGTTCTAAAGACTTTCGCTTTCACAGATGACTGACTAATGGTTACCAACATCTTCTCTTAATGTAAAATTACTGCATTGCTAGGGTTTACTGAGACCCAGAATTCAGGACTCTACTCAAAGTCTTGTTGCAACACTTCTGTGCATAGCGCAACCATCTGTTCTCTGATCTTGGGAGGGGTCCTCTCTGCTTCTAGGACATGAATGTTTGTTTCCTTCCCCAGATTAGGGAAGTTCTCAGCTATAATTTGCTCAAATATATCTTCTTGACCTCTCTCTATCCACTCCCTCAGGGATCCCAATAATTCTGACATTGGAATGTTTCATGGCATCATTAATCTCTCTCAGTCTCTTCTCTTGGGCTTTAATCTGTTTCTCCCAGGCCTCCTCATTTTTCCTCTTTTCTACCATCTTATCTTTTAGCTCACTAATTCATTCTTCTGCTCTGTTTACTGTGGCAGCCAGAGTATCCAGTTTAGACTGCTTTTCATTCATAACATTTTTAAGTTCAGCCTAATGATTAGATCTCATTTCTGCCCTTAGAGATTCTATATTGTTGCTAATATTTTTCTCAAGCCTAGATATTAAATTCATAATTGTTACTCTGAAGTCTATTTCTGACATCTTGCTTATATCCATATCCATTAGATCTGTTGCAGAGGTCACAGTCTCTGAATATTTTCTTCTTTGGGGGTTCCTCCTCTTAGTCATTCTGTTGGGGGTAGTTGAGGGAATGTACAGAGTCCAAAGTATAAACCATAATCCAAGCAAAATGCAGCTGTTTTATAGGGACCTTAGGGTTGTAGTCCTCTTGTTCCTCCACCCTGTCTTCTTGGGGAGGGGCCTTGACCATTCTCTTATACCATACACAAAGATAAACTCTAAGTGGGTGAAAGACCTCAGCATGTGATAGGAATCCATCAGAATCCTAGAGGAGAACATAGGCAGTAACCTCTTTGACATCAGCCACAGCAGCTTCCTTCAAGACACATCTCCAAAGGCAAGGGAAACAAAAGAAAAAATGAACTTTTGGGACTTCATCAAAATAAAAGCTGCACAGTAAAGGAAACAGTTAATAAAATAAAGAGGAAACCCATGGAATGGGAGAAGACATTTGCAAATGACATTAAAGGGCTGGTATCCAAGATCTATAAAAAACTTCTCAAAGTCATTACTCAAAAAACAAATAAGTCAAAAAATGGGCAGAAGACATGAACAGACACTTCTCCAATGAAGATATGTGAATGGCCAACAGACACGTGAACAAAATGTTTAACATCATTAGCCATCAGGGAAACTCAAATCCAAACCATATTAAGAGACCACCTTACAGTTAGAATGGTAAAGATTAACAAAGCAGGAAACAACAAATGTTGGAGAGGATGCAGAGAAAGGGGAACCCTCTTACTCTGTTGGTGGGAATACAAGTTGGTACCCCCACTTTGTGAAGCAGTATGGAGGTTCCTCAAAAAGTTAAAAGTAGAGCTACCCAATGATGCAGCAAATACAGATGTAGTGAAAAGAAGAGGCACATGCATCCCAATGATCATAGCAACAAGGTCCACAATAGTCAAACTGTGGAAGGAGCCAGGATATCCTTCACAGATGAATGGATAAAGAAGATGTGGTTTGTATATACAAATGGAATATTACTCAGTCATTAGAAAAGATGAATATCCACCATTAGCATCCATATGAATGGGACTGGAGGGAATTATGTTAAGTGAAATAAGTCAAGCAGAGAAAGACAATTATCATATGGTTTCATTTATATGTGAAACATAAGGAATAGCATGGAGGACATTAGGAGAAGGAAGGGAAAAATGAAGGGGGGGAATCCGAGGGGGAGATGAGCCATGAGACACTGTGGACAATAGGAAAGAAACTGAGGGTTTCAGAGGGGAGAGGGATGGGGGTATGAGTTAGCCCCTTGGTGGGTATTAAGGAGGGCACCTATTGCAATGAGCCATGGATGTTACATGCAAATGATGAATCATAGAACACTACATCAAAAACTAATGAAGTGCTGTATGGTGCCTAACATAACAGTAAAAAAAAAAAAAAAAAAAAGCACAGATGTATGTGTCAAAGTAGGATGGTCTTTTAGCTATTAGTAGGGTAGTATCAATATTGTCTTGCCTTAGTGATGGCTTTCAATAGCTATTTTTGCTTTGTCATTATAAATTTCTATTATATCACCACCATTTAGTTTATGCATAATTAACCCTTTGACATATAACACATTTACATTTTTCTAAATGAAGTTTTAAAATATATTTGCACCAAGAATGTAAGAGGGTTCCCCTTTCTCCACATCCTCTCCAACACTTGTTTACTGTCTTGCTAATTTGGTCATTCTAACTGGTATAAAGTGGTATCTCAATGTGGTTTTGATTTGAATCTCCCTGATGGCTAATGATGATGAACATTTTTTTGTGTGTCTGTTAGCCATTTGTATGTCTTCTTTGGAGAAGTGTCTGTTCATGTCTTCTGCCCATTTTTTGATGTGATTATCTGTTTTGTGTGTGTTGAGTTTGAGGAATTCTTTATAGATCTTAGATATCAGCCCTTTGTCTGTAGTGCCATTTGCAAATATCTTCTCCCATTCTGTGGGTTGCCTCTTGGTTTTGTTGGCTGTTTCCTTTGCTGTGCAGAAGCTTTTGATCTTGATGAAGTCCCAAAAGTTCATTTTTGCTTTTATTTCCTTTGTCTTTGGAAAATCTAAGAAACAAGCTGAGGGTTTTGGAGGAGAGGGAAGTGGGGAGTTGGGTGAGCCTGGTGGTGGATATTATGGAGGGCGTGTATTGCATGGAGCACTGGGTGTGGTGCATAAACAATGAATTTTGGAATACTGAAAAAAATGAAATTAAAAAAATAATATGACACAAAGAAAAAAAATAAATTTTTGCACTGTGGTTCCACCCATATGAAAATTCCTAAAGCAGACATATTGACATTGCCCCTACACTTTACTTCTATTATGACAGTTCTCTGGCTAGGGCTGTGAAGTACCTTGAACATATGATCAAAGTAAGCCTATAAAATTAATCAGTTGATTATAAGTTCATAGAGCATTATTGTTCTTATATACAAGTATATATGCTGTTGTACTTGTTTTAAGCAAGGGATAGGCACTTTATTTTCTCTGTAAAGAGCTTGATAGTAAGTAATATAGGCTTTGCAGACTCTAAGGAGTCTATAACTTCTATTCAATTTTGAGGTAGCACAAAAGCCACCATGGATAATAGACAAATGGGCATGGTTATGATAAAAAAACAAAACAAACCACAAAAGTCACCAAAAACCAAAAAATAACTTTATTTACAAAAGCAATTGATGAGTCAGTGTGGCTTACACATCACAGTTTTGTGACCCCTGTTTTAAAAAGTAAATGATGGGGCACCTGGGTGGCTCAGTGGGTTAAAGCCTCTGCTTTCTGCTCAGGTCATGATCCCAGGGCCCTGAGAGTGAGCCCTGCATCAGGCTTTCTGCTCAGCAGGGAGCCTGCTTCCTTCTCTCTCTCTACCTGCCTCTCTGCTTACTTGTGATCTCTGTCTGTCAAATAATAAATAAAATCTTAAAAAAAAAAAAAGTAAATGATAAGTAATTTGTATGAGGTCCTCTCAAATTCTTTTTCACGCTGTTTTATTTCCAGTAGAATGTGAGGCTCAGTTCAGTATTGCATCAGTTGAGTTTTGCCCAATTTAAATCTGCTGTGTTCAAAAATATTTGAGAATCACAAGTATTCAAAAGGCAAGTTAATGTTATCGATATCCTAAAAAGAGCCAACTTCATTTTTTAACCTTGGTGGAGGCTGGCATTTATAAAACCAAAAAAGCCATTTCTTGGTATATATTTGTGGGAGAGCCTCGAATAGAAGAAATGGGAAGGCAGAAGACTAAGCTAAATAATACTCAGAGCTAAAATATCTGCTTATCAGAATACAACAGAACACTAAAAAAATAATGACAAAAATTCTCAAGGAAACTGCTTATTAAATAAAAATGAAACTGCATCAGTTCTGTGGGCAAGAGATTAGATTTAAAACTAATATGTATCTTTAAGAATAAGACAGAAATATTTATTTTATTAATATAATATGATCTTCAATGGAGAACATTTGTAGTTTGTAACCCATACTTAAGCCTTAAGTATATAAAATTGTAGGTTTTCGACTATATATATGAAAATATAAATCATATGATATTATTAGTCACTTAGTGCTGCTTTAAATAGACATAAATGCAAGCTGCTATAAGTTATATACTATTAGGCTCTAAATTAAAAAATGTATAATATCTGATTTCTGTCAGCATAAAATTGTTTTAACCTTGAACAACATTTATTTATATTTGATGTAATAAATTAGAAAAGGACTTTTAAAATGTTCTTATGGGGGCACCTGGGTGGCTCAGTGGGTTAAAGGCTCTGCCTTCAGCTCAGGTCATGAACCCGGGGTCTTGGTATCGAGCCCCGCATCGAGCTCTCTGCTCGGCAGGGAGCCTGCTTCCCTTCCTCTCTCTCTCTGCCTGTCTCTCTGCCTACTGTGATCTCTGTCCATCAAAAAAATAAATAAAATCTTAATAAATAAATAAATAGTTCTTATGACGGGTTAAAATTAAAAGAATGTTGGGAGTCAAATTTCTGGCTAAAATGCAGGAAAGAAAGTTAGAATATGTGCATTTAAAAGTGCATCATAAAAAAAAGTGCATCTGGCTAAAATGCAAGAAAGAAGATTAGAATATGTGCATTTAAAAGTGCATCATAAAAAAAATTCTGGCTAAAATGCAAGAAAGAAAGTTAGAATATGTGCATTTAAAAGTGCATCATTTAAATTTATTAAAACCCTGACATATTTGCAAGCACCTTCCAAGATTCCTTATCATTTTCAACAATCAGGTAGAAATCAATTAAGGGTAGTTGTGATTTTTCACAATAATTGTCTTTGAAACAGTATTACAGTTTTGTTAGGTTAGTAAATTACCTTTACAAACCTTACACATTAGTTATATCCCACTGGGATTTCCAGACTGCCAATCAGTGGAGAGAATGCCAGCTGAGTACTTGGATCAGTAAAGTTTGGTTCCTCTGTAGCTCCACAAACCAAAGATAAATGACCTCTTCTGGGAGCAGCCCTAACAGACACCTGCCTCAGACAATTAATGAGATGACATACACAAAACATCCCCCAAATTCTAACCAATGCAATGGACTCTTACAGAAAGACTTTCTTATTTTTTATGCAACAAACATATATCAGTTGCCTAGTCTTTGCTTATGACAGCTACTGTAGAGGACTGGATTCATTTGAAGTGAAAATTAGTGAATTGATAGTGACCCTAAGAAAAGAATTTGATGTTTACACTATATCAACAATCTGCCTGAGGTTTTCTTTATCCTTGATTCTTTGTTTCTTTGAACATCACTTGATCTTATATTCATAAATGTTTAAGAGGTTCAAGAGCATAGAAATAGTCTAAAAACAAAGAGAATGCTTAAAAACATGTTTATGCATTTCTTGTAAACAATTAGAAAATAGAGTGCTAAGTGATAGGAAGTCAGAATTTAATAATTTAGCCTTTTACCTTTATTTACTCTTTCCTGTAAGTCCATATGTGCCCCAAGTACTGGATTCTTCACTCTCACATGATAATTTATGACTAGTGTTGTTCCTTTGCCTTGAGTTTCCATAGCATTGAACTGCAGCAGATCACTTAGCTGTATGTTTTGCCATTGTTCAATATTGTCTGGTTTTGGTTCATGCACGTTAGCTTTATTTCTGCAGTTTAATGGTGAGCTCCTTCAAGCTAAGGATCATGTCTAAGGCATTTTTAGTATCTCTCAGAGCATTGAGCATTACACCAGCCTCACAGCAAACATTAAGAGTCTATTTGTTGATTGACAATAATCTAAACATAGTCAACATTTCTAGTCTAGGACTGCTTCTGTGCTACTGGACAAAGACAGATCATCAATTTAGGAAAGTATCAAACAGAAATGGGGTTGAGTGACACAACGGGGTGGAATCTAAAATTTAGATTTGAAAATTTTAACTTCTCTGCTTCTACTCATCATGATTCCCCAGGATACATTTAGATTGAAAAGACCACCTGCCCCCCCGCCATTTCTTATTCAGAATTAAGTCTAGGCTTAATGGTTGAGGAAAGAACATCCTTTCTCGAACTTTCACTGATAAAGTCTCTCCATGTCTCACTAACAATGGTTAAAAAGAATTGAAGAATTTCAGTCTGTGATGTGTCATAAGCAATTTGGATTAAGGAAAGAGGGTTTTATTTCTCCCTTTAGCTTATCATTTGCTTATTTTCTTGTTGCTAGGCACATCTGATAATTTGGCAGATCTAGTAATTCTTACACTGCTAATTGAGTCCCCCTTCATTTTTGGGTAATGCTATTTCCACATTCTCAAGCCTAGTTTTTCCTTCCTTATTACTTCAGAGTCAGGCTCATGACCACAGCCTGGCCAACTGGAGTCCCAGTGATTGATGAAGGCAAGGGCAGAGCTCTACTCAGGAGCAGGCTGCCTTGGAAGTCTGGGAAAGAGGCGACTCCTTTCTGGTCAGGTTGCTGAGATGGCAGACTATATGCATTGATTAGCTTGTTCCTCTTGTTGTCAACATATGGAAAGAGGTTTCCTGAAAAACAAGTTAATGCTGAAGCAAGAAGAACTGAGAGATAGTAAGAAACAGATTTTATATGACTTTGAACACTTTTTCATTATAAGTGATAAACTCCCTTTTCCCAATGGGGCCTGTTTGCTTTGGGTTTTTTGCCACTGAGAGTTCTGTACAATTCATTGGCATTGAAAGAAAATCTTATTGTTCTCCTAAAAAGAACCTAGTGTGTATGTATGTGTTTTTCCCATCATGTTAAAGGTAACAGATGTATCCTACTCTGCTCTATAGTGACTAGGACAGAGTCTTTGCTTGGAAGTTCATGTTACTTCACATGGCATAGTTTTAGCAGGAATGTGTATTAGGTTTAATATTTCTAGCCCTAAGGTGACGGCCACACTATGTGTAACACTTGTTTGCTGCCCAGTTTTATTTTCAAGATACCATGAAAAAACTTCTTACACTATAAAAGTATGAAATCCATGTTGTTTTCTCAGTAAAAGATGGGATATTTTTACATGTGCATTATTTGTGAGTTTTGCCCTGTTGCCTAAATCTGCTCACCCTTCAGTAAAATGAATGCGAAAATTCCTATCACGTTGAATGGCTGGCTATGTGCCCTTTAAACGGACTAGCACTTCTTACTTTCTCAGTGTAACAAGAGCATATAAAAAATGTAAATTAGAGGCAGAGCCTGTGTTCTAGACAGGAGTGATTGTATGCTGGGTGTTATACTCTTAGCTTTCTGTGTTTTCGGTGAACCATGTACTTTGCAACAAAGCAGCGAAGTTAAAATAGAGGACACTAAGACTGACAGAAGAAGTTCCCAGAAGGAGCTTCTGTAGAACAGTGACTATGTAGTAGGGCACTTAGGGCAGGGCATTAGGAGAGTAACTAGCTGTGAGGGACCGAAATTTATGCAGTTCTAAAGAGAGACAAACATAACCAGGTGACAATATGCTAGCGGTGTCTGGTAGAAATATAATGTGAGCCCTGTATTTCATTTAAAATTTTCTAGTAGTATTAGTAAAAACAGTAAAGATGAATAAGTGAAATTAATTTTAATAATATATTTAACCAAATATTTCCAAGATGTTATTCTTTCAACATGAAATCCACTTAAAAATTATTGAGATATTTCACAGTCTTCACTTTAATATTTGGTTGTCAACATCTGGTGTGTATTTTTCTGTCTCAGCAAATCAGTCCCCATGTGTGAAGTGCTCAATAGTCATGCAGCTGGTAGCTCATGGGAGGAGATCAAATTCATCCTGGCTGGTGTTTGAACTTGAAATTTCTAGCTGAGAAAGAAGAACAAGAGGGCACATCCTTATAGCTACTATCTCTCAGCTCTACTCTTTTTTCTGCCAGGTTTATTGAGAAATGATTGACATACGTCACCGAGTAAGTTTAAGGCACACACCGTGATGATTTGATTTTCATCTCTCCTGGAATGATGACCACAATAGGTTCAGCTGACTGCCATTTTCTCAGATACATACAATTAAAATAAAAGAAGGAAAAAAAAAAAAACGAAAAAAAAAACCAGAGAAAAAAACCCCACATTTTTTTCCTTGTGGTGATTTCCTCCCTTAAACAACTTTTCTATATCTCCTGCCTAGTGTCAGCTATTACCAACTCCAATCTTAATCCAAGCTCAAGCCTAGTCCTTACCTCCATCTGCCCTGACAAAGGAGTAGTCAGTGCCTTTTGGTGAATTATTATGCATCAATTAAAGCATTATCAGGAAACAGGTGGCAGTCAAATTAAAGTAAATTAATGTGAATTTAATAAAAGGGCTATTTACAAAGTTGTGTAAGCAATAGAGAAACCACATGAGAGAATGGGGTACCCCAGGAATTTAAAATTAGCCTGAAGGTACAGGGGAGGGAGTTGTTTCCAGAATGTGGAGCAGGAGGATCCTGTGGAGAGGGTCCCATGACGGAGCTCTGAAACTGGGTTGGAGGACACTGCCTGTCTGTGGTTACCTTGTGGAAGAAAAGAAACCTCAGACCTTCTTATGCCCTTTCCTTCCTGCCTCTGAGTGGTTGTTCCCATTGGCCAAGTGGAATTCCAGAGGGCAAGGCAGCTCACATGGGCAGTTACTGAAGCACAGAGAAGGTGGGGAAAAGTGCTCTGAAGGGTCAATTAAACACATCCAGTACAACTGCCAACTTGAGGAAATTAAAAAAAAAAAGTAAAGTGAGACGAGATAGAATATATAGTTAATATGGCCTTGAGACGTGAAAAACACTAAGTGTGTTTTTTCCTAATCTCTCTGGCATTTGGGTATCTTATATATTTTTTTCCTGGTATTAAATTATGAATCAATAGTTTGGAAACTGAAGTCCATGGGTAAGTTTCAGGGAGCTCAGGAACTCTCTCTCTCTCTCTCTCTCTCTATATATATATATATATACACCCCCCCCCCATCTCTGGGCAGAATCCATAGCTTCCAATAAATTATTGTTTATGCTTACTTAAGAAACCCACATGACAGAGGGCAGCATATAAGCTGTCCACATTGCTGAATATCTCCCAGGGGTAGGATGGTCAGCAACTTTCTTAGGTTGGGTCCCCGAAGTAGACCCCGATTCAAAGGTAGTAAATCCATAAGGATGTGGTGGGGTAGTAGGGGAAGCAGGAAAGGGAAGGCACAGAAGCCAAGCAAGGGCACAGCTTTGGACACAGTACTGAGATGGGTGGCTTCAGCCCCACCTGCTGGGGACTCTGGGATGTCATTACAGTTGTCATTCCTCATTGTCTAAAGGTTTCCCTGGGAAATATGAATTTCTGAGCCATTTCTGCTCTCTGTAAGAAAGCACAAAGCATCGTCAGTAGCTGGGGCAGTATGTTGAAGAGCCAGAGGTGCTGGCAGTAGGAAGGAAAAGGTCACCCAAACTGGTAAGGGGCACATGGAATAGGCAAAGTTATTCAGCAGTGACCACTACATTTAGTGCTAGTGATGGCAGGTTGGTAGAGGAGAGAGGCAAGAAAGAGGTTTATTAAGACAGGAAGTACTTACCTTCTTTCTGCTGAGGCAAGATGTGCAGATTATGGAATGGGAAGTGAACAGTTGGGCTGGGCGACTGCAATCTACCCACCCGTAGCCACTAGGCCACGAGCCCTGTCCTTTGGCTTCCTAGTGATGTCCTGAAACCTCTTCTGTTGCAGCTTCTTGTACTAGAAGCATTTCATGGTTCTCTAGGGTATCAAAGTGCAAGACACGCAGTGAGTTAGAGTCCCCTAACTGTAGCACAAAGTCTGGTCCCAACCTCAGTCCATTAATGCCAATACCATCCTAATCAACACAAAACATCAGGCCTATCCTAAACTCTCACCCCTCTCCTGCCCTTAGTTTCCTCTTTTCTCTTAAAATAATGACCATAATAATAGTAATGATAACAACGATGATGATGATGATGATGATGATGATGATGATGGAGACGCACTGAGCACTTATTCCTGTATAGGCTGTAAGCTAAGCATTTTATGTGGAGTACCTATTTACATGTCATTCAGGTAGGATTATTATCCTCATTTTACAGCAGAGAAAACTGAAGCTGAGAGTTGAAGTAACAATCCTAAGGTCACAGCACTGGTGGTGTGAATCCAGCTTCATTCATTCATAAAAAGCTCTGCACTTGAGCTTTTTATTTTGTCTTGTTTTGTTTTGTTCTTCCATAAGGCTGTGTTTCTATCTTGCATAATTCTTATTTCATATGATTGCTTGTGTGAAGATCCCTTCTTGCCTTGGTCCGTCGAGTTGTCTATTTCTTCTTCTGGTGGTAAAACAGCTCGTCTCCTTGAGGGACTCCTCGCCACCATGTAGTGAAGATGAAGCCATATCTCCCAAACCTCTTGCCCTTTGGGGAAGTTGGTCAGGGCATGTGAACCAAGCTAGTGAATGATAACACTTTTCTGGGATATTTGTTGGAATCGTTTGTAGAGAAGCTTTTTCTCTTTCAAAGATTGAGGGTACTGAGTTTCATATAATCAGGTGCTGTGGAGGGGTCATCCCTGACATCTTGGGAAGAGTTCAAGTGTGAGAATAAAAGCAAAACAGGAGGATGGGTCCAGGACATTGCCAGAGTCCTGATAATATTGTTTAAGTACCTGTCTTCATCCATCTGTGGAAGAAACCAGGTGCATCTAGTTTTGTTGTCAATAAATTCTGCCTGCCTCCTGACACCCAGTTCTTTCTTTTGGCTTACTCAGTCCAGTTTGGTCTAGTTTGCTGATTTGAAATTGAAATCACTTTAGCATATTCAAATTTTATTTCCTCCCTTTTCACTGCCACTAGATTGTGAATTTCTTGAGGGCAGCCACCATGGCTTATTTTACTATTCCAAGTGCTTAGTGTGGATTTAGCATGCAAATCTGCTCATACAGTTTGTAATGAATTAAATAGTTTGGGATCAACACAAAATCCCAAGATTTTGTGGGCAAACCCAGTGATAACTCATAGTAAGCATTATAGCCTCAAAAAGCATATTTCTTGGACAGGCATAGTCAAATGTCTTCTGGCATCTGGGGCATGCTAAATGGACAATATTTTGAACACAAGGATTGTGGCTTGGTTTCCTGTTGGTTTATTTTCTCTGAGTGGTTTGATGAACACCTCACTTTCCTAATAATGTAAACCAGCAATGCCAGCCCCTCCCTCAAGTACCAGGGGACTACAGGTGAGCTGAAGGATGGAGTTGCTATTCTCTCTGGTGACTTGGATTTATGGGACTGGCTGGGTTTTTCTGGAAGAATGATCAATGGCAGCCATATGGTAGAGAATATTATCCTGCTTTGTCTCCTCAGTGAGACCTAAAGATTGGTAGGTCTGACACGCCTGGTTTTTATGTGGGTATCTATTGTCAGCATCTTTATTCCTCAGCAAACCCAGCCTTCCAGCAATTACAGCTGAGCCGCATGTGTGTACCTCTTCCATCTGCATCTAGAGGCCCTTTCCCTCCAAATTCTCACTCAGTCGTGTAAGTCAAAGGCATTTAGTTCCTCTCGAGTGCCATTTCCATGTCATATAGAAATAAGTGTACTGCTCAAACTCCAGGCAGCATATGGCAAAATGAGAGTTTGGTCCAGGCTTAGGGAAGGGAGGACTAAGCCAGAGTGGGAGGTACCGAGTGGGAGGTAAAAATAGTCTGAGCGAGAGTTTTTTCTGGCTTTTCTATTCATATTATTCTCATTCTAAGCTACGGAATTATATTCTCAGTAATGTAACAATGCTGTAGCTATGGAGTATTGTTCGTTTTTATATGTCTGTGTATTTATAACTAGCTCTGCACTCAGGAGACTAAATGATCGCTTCTGTTAAAACACAAAGACAGAGTCAATGTATACCAGTTCTGTGGAAACTACTCTGGATTGATGCCACTATTTCCATAAAGACAAGTTAATTATAACTTAGTATACTAACCAACTAAGAAAGTGTCCATTTCAATCAATTCCTTAGATCTGGTACAACACCTGGAGCTGTTGATAGGTTGAACCTGAGATTCTGCCTTCAGAGAAACTTTCAAAGAAAAGAAAATAATTAATCTAGACTATTTCAGATGAAGTCTGGTAGAACATTTAAAACAAAACAAAATAACAAGGACAACAATAAGAAGTTTTGGGAAAAATGTGTGTTTTCATGTATCTGAAGGGCAAATGTAGAAGAGGAATGCTGTTTGTTCTCATCATTGCACTGGGCAGAGCCGGTGACTAGGCAGGAGCACCTTGAAGGCAGATTTCAGGTGGACTTGGGAAAAAGTCAGTCTGTTCTTCAGTTGGTTTTCTTTTTATTGTGGCAGATTTTCCATCACTGCAGTCACTGCAGATGATCACCCAAAACTGGATGAAGATTTAGTAGAGATGTGTTGTACCAGTGATGGCTCAGCACTTAACCAGGATCCTTTCTCTTCTTTCTTACTGACAGGATCTGAAATTATTATTCGAGATGAAAAATTACACTTCCCTGCTTTCCTTGCAGATAAGTGTGATCAATAAGGAGCAATCATTGGATGGAACTCTTGACATAGTCTTTTTGTCCTTCCTGTCTCTTTCTGGCTTCCTGCCTGAAATGCAGATGTGTTGGTGGTGGCTCCAGCTGTCTTTAGAATGATGGTATGACCTTGAGGATGAAGGAGACACATTTAGTATGGTTGGACAAAAAGACAGAAACAGCCTCAGTTCCTCAGGGCCTTATCAGCTTGGACTGCCTACCTCCTTTTGTTTGTAGTCTGAAAACAAAACAAAACTTCCATCTTTTATAGACTTTTGCATTTCCCGCCTTTCTCATGGATAGCCAAATGCAATTCCTGTCAGAAACATGTACAGTCAACCACCCAACTTTGTGGTCTTTTTCAATTTTAAGCATCTATGGATTAAAAAGTTCATTATTTCACTTTTACCTATAATCCCTATAAACTATTACATATGATAATTAAAAATGGAAAGGTATAATGCTAGAATAATATTGAGACATTACACTGATGTGTTTTTTTCTATATTGTCCCCAGTACCTAAATGACATTGATTCAGAGGCAATTATTTATTTATTTGCTTCAGGGAAGCCTTAAACAGAAGGCTTATTGTTGAACTCTAGTTTCTGATTGGCGTTTTATAGGTCACAGTGACATAGTGTCTTCAGAGCAAGGCTTTATTGAGAGGGAATGGGAGTTTTCTAAATTCCAAAAGCATCTCTCTTCTAACGGGAACCAAGCCTGGCTGACTCAGATAATAGAGTTTTTATAGAAGTCATAGAATATAAGAGGAGAAGGAAAAGTATATAATGAAACAGAAGTGTTCTTTTCTTCACTAATAAAAGGAAGGTCATCAGCTTCCTGTGCTTGTAGAAGATTCTGTAGAGGTGGGAGGGAAGAGAGTGAACATCAAATGGAGTGCTCTGGCTCTCCCATAATGCCAGTTCCCCTAAAATAGGGAAAAGGCAGAAAACCAGGTAAGTTTTATGAAATCGTGGGATTAGTCTATGCAAGGCTATTCCTCTTATGTGAGGTGTTGGGCCTGAAGTGACTATGTACTGGCTGTAATGGAAAAGGACATCAGAATATGAAGTTGGAAAGAACAAGGACAAATTATTTCTTTAAGGACGAACTAGAATCCATGGGGACAAAGTGGAACCCACACCTGAAGTTTGCCATCTCTAAATCTTCATGGTGTGGGCGACTGCAGAAGAAGCTGGTGCCTTTACCATGGAAGTGTACACATATCCAGCCTAGGGCTTGGAGAAGTTGGAGGGGGGTACATGGCAGGAGAGAGAGGGCCACCAAGGGCTGGCTTGTTACTCCCCCAACAAGGTAAGCTACTGATCAGTGATGGAACCTGTAGGCTATTGTCACAGTGACCAACCTCCTGACCGTAGAAATGGCTACTCCTTCAACTCGACCTTCCAACTCTCATGAGTATTTCTCTGTGACAAACCAAGCTCAGAACTACACAGACAAGAATCTACTGGCAGATACAATGCCTACTTAACAAAAAAGTACTCAGTATGGAGCCACCACAATTTATAATGATCATTCTAGAGTAGGTTAGTTTTAGGGAAAAAAAAAAAAAAAGGTAGTAAGCAACTCTGAGTTGAAATGTATATATACTTCAACTCCTCTCCACACATGTGTTTATTAGATTGTTCATGAGATAGGAAATTTCTGGTAATTTGAGGAAATGGTAGAAATGTATTGTGGTCTGGGTAAGGTTAGACTGGGTGATTACGAAGTTTCCTAATGGGTGATATCAACAGGGAGAACAATGATCATGTGGACCAAGATGATGAGAACAAGGACTTCCACTGATCTCTAGGGCAGACAAAATGCACATGACGACTTGGTCCCATTCTCCCCACTGTCTGGATAAGAGGGGTAAGGAGGGAGATGATAATTATACTCTGTTAAACTTACTATAGAACTTGACACTGCATCCAATTCTTTTCCCTGCCCATGGGAGGAAGAAGAGGAGAGGATACACAGCTTTTCATTTATAAATAATTTTTTAAGACACACATAGCTTTTGATGAAGGTTCTCACTTATAGAGCAGAAGGCCCCTGTTCCTTGGTTCATGGGATGACACTTGTTTTTTTTTTTGTTTTTTTTTTTTTAAGCATTCTCATAAAGACTCTTCATCCTGACAGAGCCATCTAGTTTATCATTATATCAACCTTCTGCTTCCTTAAATGGATTGGGAAAAATTTGGAATTCCACATCTTTTTAAGAATAGGAAAAACATCAATAATGAGTAAGACAAGTTTCCTATTTGTCTATATTCCTCCATGATTAAAATGCTGTTTTTTGCTTTTGTGGTTGTGACATTGCAATTTATAATAATAAATCTGACTGAGCCCCCAACCCTTGAAATCTGATGCTCCCTCCAGGTAGATAGTGTTAGAATTGAGTTGAATCGTAGGACACCATGCTGGTGTCCAGGTATTGCTTGGTGGTGTGAGAAAAATCACCCACACATTGTAATTTGTGACTAGAATTGTAGTGAATTCTTGGCAAGACTCTTCTTAAATATTCCTCAGGCTCTATCATGCCAGATAAACACAAAGAACCCCAGCAGATTTGGTTGTTTCGTCATTCATAGGATATTCTATAGTATTTGGCTTCAGCTAACATGTAATTCTAATGTTTGTGCAAGCATGAAAGGTGCCTGGGGTATTCATGATTATATGTATGTGTGTTGAATGAAGATGGGAACAGAGCAGGTATGGGTTGGTCTTTCAACAGAGGCTGGCATTACCTATGCCTATCCTTCCAGTTGGAGGTATTTCTGCCCAGGGTGGGCAGAGGCCCTGGTGTACAGGCTGGGCACCCAGCCCTCTTTCAACATGATATGGCCTCCTGATGACCTGCCCTCCCCTCCATCTGTCAGGATGGTCCAGGTTCACTCCCCAACCACTTGGCCCTTTCTCTTTTGACATAGGTGCCAAGCGTCAGTGAATTTACAAGAAACAACTCACAGAATCCTACTTGTGGCATCCTTTTTTATTCTTTACAGCAAGTGCTGTGCAGAAGTTCTTTCCCTATTTTTATTTTTCCTTTGCTGTCATGAGTTCAGACTCTGGTTCATTAACTCAGACAACTTTGTCTGGGTTTCCTCCTCCCCCTTCCTCAGTTTTTTTTGTCTGCTTGGCAAATTGCTACTTGCTCACTGAGAATTATTTCTCCGAGTTGTACCTTTCCAACTCTGGTCTCCAAGTTCCTAAAAAGGCTAATGAGCACTGGTGCTTGGATTGTAACACTAGACATTTGCCACAGAGCTAATGCAAAATGCATGGCATGTGTCCAATATCAGAAAGCAAAGGGTTGCAGAGTGAGGGGGAAAAAGGAAATGCCTTCTTTATTCTGTGTGACATGGTTATCTGGAGATTTGCTTTTAAAGACACAGTTAAGCCATAGAAAAAGCCAGCTGTCATCAGGATGAACTTGGAGCAGAACTGAATCACGAATATCTTGGAAATTATGCAGAGATTCATCTATGATCAAGGAGAAATTTTAAAATTAAGTTTACATATATTAGATATAGCTTAATTGTTTGGCAGAAAGAGAATCTGTACTACTACCCAATTTATAGGTTTTAATTTGTCTTCTTTGAAAACAAATATTTCACATCCCAGGGAGGAAGATGGTGATGAGCATGTGAGCTGCCCCACGCCTTTTATTTGGTAACATTTCAGAGTTTACCCATGCCAGAATATTTCATGATCCCCGCCCCCGTTCCTCCCACCCCCTCCACCTCCACTTTCTGATTCTAGGAGGCTGTTTGGTACAGGACACATCAACAGACCCCTTCCACCTGTCTGACCTTCAGTTGGATTTTACCAGTGGAGAATCCCCAAGAGGAGATTGGAGAATGGAAGGAAAACTCATAGTGTTTCTTTCTCTAGTTCCTGCCTCAAAGTCACCTCAGACTGGCTGTGACCTTGACCTCTCATGGTGGCACACTTTATAATTCTTTCTCCTTCCAGAAACTGGCCTGCTTATTTCCACAGACCCAGGGGATGGTGCATACTCATCATCATGCTGCTATGAAGGCACTGGTTAACACACCACCCCTAGTTCCTCTACACCTTCATTATGTAATTGTTCCCTTTGTAAATACATCCTCTGCAGTTATCCTATTTTGAGTGTGCCATCTGTTTCCTGTTGGGACCTTGACTGACATGTGTATTACTCAAAAAGATACATCCTACAAATAGAAGTTTCATTCACTAGAAATTTTGGTTAGCGTAATCTTAGAGAGTATAAAATCTGTATATCACAGACCATTGCATTGAAAGGCAGGGTAGCATAATGGTTAGGCACACAGACTTGAGAGCTAGCCTGCTTGGTTGTGATTTGCATAGAGTTGTTGTGAAGATTCAGGTAGGTAATATATGTGTCTGGCATTTAGTGAGCACCATATAAGTACAAGTTACTATTATTATTTTTTTTTTCTGTGAAATTTTTCTTTATTGATCATTCTTTTCTCTTCTGTTGTCATAGGACATCTTGTTATTCTCAAATCACATCCATGAAGAATAACACAGAGGTGATATCTCAATGTAGTTTTATTTTTTAAAATTAATATATTTATTTTCAGCATAACAGTATTCATTATTTTTTCACCACACCCAGTGCTCCATGCAATCTGTGCCCTCTCTAATACCCACCACCTGGTACCCCAACCTCCTACCTCAGATTGTTTTTCAGAGTCCATAGTCTCTCATGATTCACTATTATTATTATTACTATGACTGTAACTACAAGGTTTTAAAAGATGAAACATTCCACAAGGTTAGGAAGACTGGGAGTTATTTGGTGCATGTAAATATATTAAGAAAAAACATCACACCGTGAACAACAGGATCCATTGGTTCAGAGTTCACGATGTGCCAGCATTGTGTTAGTAAGTATTTGAGGTATTCAGCAAACATATGCAGCCTTCTATCCTCAAGGAGCTTAGTTGACTATGATCAAGTAGAGAATAACACACAAAATAAAAAGAGATGAAAGGAGGTTAGGATTTGGTGAGGGGAGGAGAGCGGAATCACAAGGGTTCTATCCGGCTGTCATCCATATGTTACCTATCTATGTATTGATCTGTCATCTGTCTATCTCTGGATTTATTACAGCATTTTGACCTTGAAAAGCCATAGAGACTGGCTAAATAGTCATAGGAGGCTATTTCTTCTGTCTCAGGATCCTGAAGTCTGAGGGTAGGCAGTTAGGAAGGGAAGGTGGCTGTGAAGCATGTAATTCAGGAACAGACTAGAAGCAATGAGGATGAGGGGGGAGGGGACCACAATAACAGACTAGAACTTACATTAGTCTCTCACTACCTCCCAGCCTCCACGTTCTATGATGGGAATATCCTGCTAGAAAAGCAATCGCTCTTTGTTATGAAGCTGAACACGCCTTGACTAAGGAGTTAGGCTGAAAAAGGATCTGGAAGGAGTTGGAATTGCTGTGGGTCCAGATGCTGCTACAAACACCAACAAAATGAGGCAGCAGGTAAGTGCCATGTACTTGTGCTAAGAAACCTTCCCATGTGCTGACTTTCCCATCTAAAAGCACTTGGCCATTATATTGCTTCTGTCTTCAAACTCTTGCACAAAATCTCTCATGGCCCCTTGCTAATCAGAAGCTGTGCCATGAAGAAAATTTGAGGCAGTGGAGTGTCAGCTTAGCTAAGTTCACACAGTGAAAATCCTCCAAGAGAAGTAGGATTCATAGAGTTCTGGAATTGGAAGGGACCTAATGCCCCACAAATGGAGGTGAGGAGACTGAAGCCCAAGGACATAACACAAAAAGTATACTCTAGTGGAACCTGGGTGGCTCAGTCGGTTAGGCATCTGCCTTCGGCTCAGGTCAGGATCTCAGGGTCTTGCGATTGAGGCTCCTGTTGGGCTCCCCAGTCAGAAGAGAGTTTGCTCTCCCTCTCCCCAATCCCTTCCTCCTGCTCTCTCTCTCAGATAAATAAATAAAATCCTAAAAAAAATTCTACTCTAACGGAGGTGCCTGTATACCTAGTCTGTTTAAAATAGTAACAAGCATGAATATTTCATTTAGAGAAATAATGAGTTTATGTAAGAAAAATGTGCAGTATATAAATATGTGAATATCAAAGCATGATTAAGAGTAGTATAGGGTTATTATTTTCAAAACAGGAGCTTGTTACTTAGTAGTTAAAAAAAAAGGTATATATTAGGTGTTAAAGAAAAAAATTGGATCAGTTGCCAAAGTTATAAGCAGAGGTTTGGGGAGGTATATGAGGAAAGTGTAAAGTCCTCTGCCACTGTCCCCTTTTCCACATATGATTCCACATATCATTCCTCCAGGACTGTATGGAGTGTCTCCAAAGGGTGGTCTTATTACCCCTTTCATACCCTGTGAGGCTGGTTGGCTGCCAAGCAAGGGGATGCAAGGGCAGCCCTGAGGGTCAACTCAGTGCATTTCCCCCTCACTCCATGATTAAGGGAGAGATTGAATCTTGACATACTTCCAAAAAAAGAGCATTGCATGCACTGTGTTCCACTCCTTGAATCTTGCTTGAATTGATGAATGGATCCTGTCTTCAAAAAGAAGGGTTGGATCCTCAGCCTGTTTACTGTGGATTTGCTGTATACATTTGAACAATTCACTTAATCTCATGGTGTGCAATCCATATTCAACCTACATTATTGGATTGTAATCCAGAAACTCTGCCTGGGTTGCTGTACCCCTAAATATGGAGACTCTCCTCAGGCCCCCACCTGCTCCCTGGTTTTCATTTCATTGCAGCTGACTTATTGCTCAGACCATTTGCCTCACATCTGGCCCACCTTTTTGGGGCCTCTCATCCCAAGCTTTACGTAGACATGGTACACACAGTCTCATTTTGTTCCTCTCCTGGGTAATCAACAGATAAATCCTCATCACTGGAAGATTTTATTGGCAAACATTTATGATTGTAGCTAATGCTTAGTGAGTTCTATCTGTGTACTTGGCTGCTCTAACTTCTATTTTTCACAGCAGACCTATGAGGGTAGATAATATTATACTCCTTATTTTTACTTGTAAGAAAACAGAGTCTTGTGGCAACATTGAAAAGCTTAAGCTATAGAGCTTAGCCTTTATTTCCCAATTTCCTGGACACAAGGTTAATATGAAAGTACCACTAGGATTCTGACTTCATTTTTTCTTGTGAAGGGTAAGGGTTATGAACATTGATCCTACCCTTTTTGGCTGTATGTTAACGAAGACTGTCTTTTCTCCATAATGGCATTTTCTTCCAGACTGAAGAATAATAATAAGTGCATAAAAATGGTGTGTCTGTTTTCCTTAAACAAAGAGCTGTATTTCCAAGAATCTCCAATCTCAACCTTGGGTCCTGAGAGAAGCCTGGTTTATCTGTGCAACAGTAAACATTGTGCTTCTGGCCATGTCTGATTTCAAAATGGCTGGATCAAAACCAGCCTTATTATAAGTGTTAATGTGGTATTTGCTACTACTATTAGCAGTAATATTCCATGACCAGAATCCTACACTTAGCAGATGTGTAGGTAAAAAGTAAATATGTGATAAAGGAGAAGGCTGCTAATTTAGCCCCTCAGCATATGTACATCAAGAGCACATATATATCCACTTTGAGAGAAGTGAGTGGTAGCTTGAGGAAAAACTGAATTCTGACATGCAGTCCAAGTCTGGTTCACATATTCTCTCAGTAGTAACAGCCTGGCAAGAGCAAGAAAATAACTGAATGTTTAAAATATTTGCTAGAGAAGCCAGGACAAATATCAACAGAAGTAAATTAAAGGCTGTACAATAGGAAAAATTAAGCTATTGACAATATGAAGCAAAAGGGCTGACAGTCAACTCAAACTATTGGTGGTCATTTTGGAGGGGGGCAAATGATGTGAAAAGGAACTGTGAAATGGAAACAAAAAGAAGCGGGTCAGAAGCTCTCATATGCCTCTGTATGACTTGACCTGTAAGTGTCCATACCACTTCATTAAGTGGCAAAAGCAAGGCACAGAATACGCATTATTCTAGGGGACGACTTACTGTTGGTTGACTTGCTGAATACTCACCACACCCCATAAAATGGGTGTGATTATTTTGCACGATTTAGAAATGAGGGAATTGAGAGCATACCTTCAGTGATCTTTACTCAGGACACAATAGGATTAGGATGCTTTTTCAGGCAGGCTAACCTGGGAATTCCTGCTTTATGTCATGTTTGCTACATTTTGAAGCAAATATAGTTACAAATATGTGGACTATTTCTGAAACTTTATGAAAACAGTAATAGATTTTACCTCTAGATAGAGAAGGACGAGGGGTGAGCTGTTTGTGGTGGGAGGGATACTTACTCTTCTCTATACAGTCTTCTGTACTATTGCTTTATTTTTATGATTTTCATCATATGCACATATGACTTTTTCACTAAAAATGTGAAAACAATGAAAAGAAAGCATAAAAAGGAAAAAAAGCTAGACAGGAAAATCCCACCTTACATATGCCAATTTTGTTTTGTACACCTCCCCTTTGTCCATACCTCTACATTTCATCAGCTCAGTAGACCACAGAGCCTTCCACAAATAGCTTTGAGCCCCAAGGCCAGTCTGACTATTGGTTAATGCAAATAAGCACAGCAAATGTTTCTGCTCTGCCTCAGTACCCACAATCTCATTTGAAGCAGAGTTATGTGTTATGGCATTGCTAGGCAGACCCCTTCAAGCAAGGCAGGGTCTGCATGTAGTTATAGAATGTTCAAATTGGTTTCTCTTTAAACAGAGGTGGGTTTGGGTTTGTTGATCAAATCAATTAGAGTAGGTTTCCCCAGTTCACTCGTAGAATGAGAAATTGCCTTTCCAAAGCATTAGAGAATAACAAGGACCCCAGACAAAAGGACTGAAGGGTTTAAAGGTGCACATCTGGAAATCAACCTTTTTGTGCAAACAATATCTACTTATTCCTTCTCTCTCTCTCCTTCTTCCTCTCTAACTTTTAATCACTTTATTAAAGTATCATTTACTCAGATTAAAATGTACATGTTATAAAAGCACAGTGGGATGACTTTTGACAAATGAGTATGCCCATGTTACAGGCACCTTATTTAAGATACAGTATTTCCATCATCGCAAAATGCCTCCAATACCCTACTTTAGAGGTAATTTCTATACTTTCTTTTTTTTTTTTTCTTTGATGCTGTCATATGTCAGTCATTTTAATTCAGGGACATGAATCAGTTATCAGTCAAGAACATGTGTGGAGGCAGGAGTCAACAAAATAAAACAAAAACCCATAACAAATCAGAAGCTCCGTATCTCCGAATTATTCCCTTTAGCAGCTATCCCTTGGGTGCGAGGTCACCCTAGTACCAGTGTGAATAGATCAGGGAGCCAAATAGACCATGCTTTCTAATTTTCACTGCCTTCATTTTGGAAATGCTGCGGGACCCTTGCCTTTATCATTAACCGCTAGTAGCTGGAAGAGAAACACCTTCTCCCCTACCTTTTCAATATGTATAAAATCAGTTTCCATACTTTCAATCCTTATTCTGAGGGATAGGATTACTATTTTCATAGCTTAGTGTTGTTTCCTCTATATCTTTATAGAAATTAAGTCATATAGTATGTTTTCCTCTGTCTATCTGGTTTACTCTACATAATGCTTTTGAGATCCATCCTTGCTGTTTTGTGTATCAATAAGTTATGCCTTTTTATTTGTTATTACTTTTGTTTTGCCATTTACCAACTGATGGGCACCTGGGGTTTTTCCAGTTTGGAGCCATTGTGAATAAAAAGGCTATAAATATATCTGTATAGGTTTTTGTGTGAACCTATGTTTTTATTTCTCTCAAGGAAATTCCTAGCGATAGGATTTCTAAGTCATGTGGCAAAATTATGTTTGATTTTCTAAGAAAATGGTTAACCATTACATTAGGAGACATTAGACTGAGGTATCTTCAATGCTTGCAAACCAAAATCTAAGCCTACAAATGCCTCAAGGCTACAAAATTGAAACCTAAGAACAACCAATCACGAAGAGCCAAATTAAGCTTTAAACAATAACCTATCAGGAATTGCCTTACTTTACCTCTCCTTTTTTCTCTGTAAAAATCTTTCCAGGAGCTCCTTTGGTAGAGCTTCTGCTTTGGCACTAACCAAGTGAAATAGATTTTTGCCTTAGATAAACTCTTAAATTTTTAATATGCCTCAGTTTATGTTTTCACACTGTTTTCCAAAGGGATTATGCTGTTTTCCAAGTTTACCAGAAGCACGGTTACTCCACATCTGCTCTAGCACTTGGTACTGTCAGTCTTTCTATTTTTAGCCATTTTAGTATGACTGGAGCTTTTTCTCACTGTCGTTTCAATTTGCATATCTCCAATGAAGAATGACTTTGAGCATCTTTTAATATGCTTATAAGCCACTGGAATATTTTTTTGTGCAGTATTTGTTCAAATCTTTTGCTCATTTTTTAAATGAGTTGTTTAATTTTCATTATTGAGTTCTAAGAGTTTTTAAGAATATATTTTGGACACAAGTTCTTTGCCATACATATGTATTGAGGCTATCTTATCCCAATCTGTCTTGCCTTTTGAAAAACAAAAATTTTACATTTTGATAGTTTATTTTTTCAATATGGTTAGTTTATGTCTAGAAATCTTTGTAATTTCTTTTTTTAATTTTATTTTTTTAGTGTTCCAAAATTTATTGTTTATGCACCACACCCAGTGTTCCATGCAATATGTGCACTCCTTAGTACCTACCACCAGGCTCACCCAACCACCCACGCCCTTCCCCTCCAA
The DNA here is from genome assembly GCF_022355385.1 of Mustela nigripes. Taxonomy (NCBI): domain Eukaryota; kingdom Metazoa; phylum Chordata; class Mammalia; order Carnivora; family Mustelidae; genus Mustela; species Mustela nigripes. The sequence goes on along the minus strand of NC_081559.1, from coordinate 90,789,467 downwards.
AACCTCAGTTTGTTTCTCAATCCACAGTCTCTTGTGGTTCGTCTCCCCCTCCGATTTCCCACAAGTCACTTATCCTCTCCTTCACCCAATGTCCTCTGTGTTATTTATTATGCTCCACAAGTAAGTGAAACCATATAATTCACTCTTTCTGCTTGACTTATTTCATTCTGTATAATCTCCTCCAGTCTCGTCCATGTTGACACAGAAGTTGGGTATTCATCCTTTCTGTTGGAGGCATAATACTCCATAGTATATATGGACCACATCTTCTTTATCCATTTGTTTGTTGAAGGGCAGCTTGGCTCTTTCCACAGTTTTGTGACTGTGGCCACTGCTGCTATGAACATTGGGGTACAGATGGCCCTTCTGTTCACTATGTCTGTATAACTTTTTAATGTTTATCTTCTGTATACTTTATATTTCTAGTCTCTTTATATTTTTAGGTCTTGATCCATTTGAAATTAATTTTGGTATATAGTATGAGGAAGGGGTAGATCTCCTATTTTTTTCCCCTATATGAATATCCAGTTGTTTTAACACTATTTGTTGAAAAGAGATTTTTTCCTCAATATCTTGGAAGTTTTGTTGAAATCAATGAACCCTGTGTATGTGGCTCCAGTTGTAGAGCCAATTCTAGCACACTGGTCTATTTTTCTATCCTTTTGCCTATGCCATGTGTCTTAATTATTGTAGCTTTATAGTTACTTATTTTAGAATTATTTTTTAAAGAGAGTATTTATTTATTTGAGATAGAGAGAGTGAAAGCAAGCTACAGAGAAAGAACAAGCAAGAGGGCAGGGCAGAGGGAAATAAAGAAGCTGGCTCTCCGCTGAGCAGGGAGCCTGATGTGAGGCTTGATCCCAGGACTCTGAGATCATGGCCTGAGCTGAAGGCAGATGCTTAACTGACTGAGCCACCCAGGCATCCCTTAATTTCTGTAGCTTTAGAGTATATTCTGAAATCAGCTCAGGAGCACCAGCCCCCTTGGCCACCCTGTGTGGTTTGTGTGTACCCACCAGCTTTAGCAGTGCTGCTGGAGGAGTGGGAGGACAGGGCACACTCACTGGGTTTACAAAGGCAGTAGAGAAATGCCTTGACTGTGAGCTCATTCAGGCTCCAGTAATGCTAGGGGAGAGTGCCCTGTTTGCAGACACATGCAGGCCCCAGGCTGAGGGGAGGAGGATGTCATGAATACTGGAGGTCATCTGCCCCAGTCATGAGCTAAGGATCACTGCAGCAATCATGCTTTCTGCTTCAGCAAGGTAGTGGGACAGTGCCGTAACCCTGTGCCTCTGCTTGTCCTGGGGAGGCAGCAGGAGGGTGCTGCATCATGTGTGCCCAGCTGTGCTAACAGGTAGGTGGGGAGTATAGAGATGGCATCTGCCAGTGCCTCTGTCTTTGGAGAGAGCCCCAACTGTCCCTGTCCCTCTAGCAGTTGCCTCCAGACGAGAAAATGAATTTCCTTCACATATAGTCTGGGCATTTTTCAAACTGGTGCTTTTGCACTGGATCCTGGGGCAAGTGAGACCTGAGGTGAGCCCTTTTAAGGGAGAATCTCAGTTTCTATAGCACTTTAGGTCCCTTAACTCCATTTGTTTTGTAATTCGTGGCATTTTTGGAAGCTCATCTCTCATGTCCTCTCTCAAGATCTGAGGTGCCTGATGTGGGGAACGAATCCCTTATTCCTCCGGCAAAAGTATTGGACTGGTGAGATCTCTTTCTATTGTCTATGGTAGCACTTAGGGGGAGGTCTTTTGCCAAGACTATGTCTCTGCCTCTCCTACTGGTCTCAATGTGGTTCTTTTATTCTTTATTGTGGAGAACCTGTTCATCTAGTTTTCAAATCTTTTTCAGAGGGAAATGATACATATGCAAACTGCAATTTGGTGTGTCCCTGGGATGGGGTGAGTTTAGGATCTTCCTATGCCCCCATATGATTTTTTTTCTTTATTTTGTTTTTTTGTTATTTGAGTATGATATTCTTGGCTGTGGTTTTCTTTATATTTACTATGTTTGGTATTTACTAGACTTCCTGGATCTCTGATTTGATGTTTGTGATCAGTTTTTAAAAGTTTTTAGCCATTATCTTGCCTAATGTTTTTTCATGTGTCATTTTCTCCTTCTTTCTTTGTAGGATGACAATAATATATGTTTTACTGTTTAATACGGTTACACACTAATCATTATTTTAAATCTTTCTACCTATGGTTCAATTTGAGTGATTTCTAATGTTCTCTTCAACTGTATTGATTTTTTTCCTCCATTGTGTCCAGTATATTCTTAAATACATTTAGTCAATAATTTATTTCAAATATTTACATCTTAGTTTCAAGATTTATATTTTGGTTTTCTTTTGTGGTTTTAAAATCTTTCCTGAAATTTCACATTTCCTTGTTCATTATATTTATAATATCTGATAGATTCTCATACAAATTTTATCCTCATTATTTTTATGTTTTTCTGTAATTCCAGAATTTGAGCTATTTTCATTAACTGATTTTTCTCCTGATTATTGACCAGAGTCACATTTTCTTGCTTCTTTATAGTCCTTTGAAGTCCTTTGAGTCCATTGAAATATGGGCATTATGTACAAAGAAAAGTAAAGGCTGAAATGGATTGTGATATTGTAAGACTAGAAGTCCCTTAGACTTTGGAACTGTGAAATAATGATAGCACAAAACCATGAGACCTTGTATATCCTAACTGCAGATGGAATACCCATGTAGTTTAAAAAAAATCACAGTATTGAGGCTGATCTGGCACTGATATCACGGTCCCTAAAGTTTCTACTGAGGGACAGAATTTATCTGTGCAGTAACCTACACTGCTGTAGGTCTAGTGAAGAAGGAACTTTCTTGAGGAAAGAAAGAGTTTACACGGAAAGGCTTAGTGGGTAGACATCTATTAGAGGGTCATAGGAAAGAGAAAAGGGACTAGAATGCTCTTCTAGGAAAACCCCAGGGTGTGTAACCCAGAAGGATGTGATGGAAAAGGGATTAAATGAGAGCTAATGAAATTATATGTAGTATAACTAAAGATCTTGCTATAAAGTCAGAGCACAAGAAACTTGATTTTGTGGTTTATAGCGTATTGAGAGTGTGAACCAAGGGCATGTACTTTACCTCTGTGGAACAATTACTGCAGCATAATAAAGAAATGTAAGTTCATAACTATTTTGGGGAACCGCAAAAGAGGAAATAGTTGATGTCATGTAGCATATTAGGTATTTTACTATAGTTATTTAGCATGCATGTAAGACATTTGGTGAACCCCTCTGAGTTTGGTTGGTCTCAATATACAGAAAAATTATCTGCTTTTCCATATATGTAAAATAGAAAAACTGTGTGCTATTTTTTCCTATATTCCTGGAGAGAGATGGGCCAGAGAGTTCTGGCTTGGAAAATGTTACTGTGAATTTATTCTATTCCCTGGCTGATATGACCTGGGAGAATTAGCCTTATCTACCCTTGAAGGAAGGGACTAGATTGCCTTCTGACCACACAGACATAGCAACTCTTTGTAGTGATTTGCTTTTTGTTCTTGACTATGTAACTCTTAGAGCAAATAATCAGAACTGCCTAGAGGTATCTCTTGTTTGATGCAGGAAAAGATTTAATTGTGATTCCCTGGAGGGAAGGTCAGGAAAAGAAAGGGCTATTGCAGAAGTGAATAGTATTACTTGTGGAGAACCAAAGTAAGGTGTTCAAAGCTCGTCACAAAATCAAGGCATGGAATTAAGTCTTTTGAAATGAGGGAGTACAGGGAAGCTAAACAACTTGGGAAAATGAAAAGCTGGCTGCGAGCACCTCGGAGACCTTGGGCAAAGAAGTTCCAACATCCATGTTTGTCTAAGTGGGCCTTCAACTTTGAAGTATTTAATTGTAACTTCTGTGACAGGTTACTTATTCTTGGGCCACAGAACATGTCTGTCATTATTTTCTGAGGAGGTGGCAAAATTAAGGGACTGACATCTGCCAGTGAGGTACTTCTCAGCCTTGTGTCTCACAGTAAAGGCATCTTCTTTGCCTGATGTTGGGGTGATTGAGACAGAGCTGGGAGAGTAACAGAGAGTGACTGCCCCCCCCCCCCAAGACTTTATTTATTTGAGAGAAAGAGTAAGAGAGAAATGAAAGAGAATGAGCAGAGGGAACCCTAAGAGGCAGAGGAAGAAACAGACTCCCCACGAAGCAGGGAGCCCCACACAGGGTTCCATTCCAGAGCTCTGGGATCACGACCTGAACCGAAGGCAGGCACTTAACTGACTGAGCCACCCAGATGCCCTAGAGTGACTGCCATCTGATGCCATATGTTAACTTTTCCATTATTCTCTCTGAGATGAATTCACAAAGATTATAAATAAATTCAAATAAAATAAATTAATTATTTTATTAATTAAAAATAAAAAAAATAAATTCAAGCAGACTTCCAATTAAGTTCTCCATTACTTTATAATTATCTCTCTAATCTGTAAAGAGTTGGAAGGGATGGAAAACTATGTGCCATGAATGGTGGACCTGATGTATCTTATGTAATGTACCTTCTATGGGTACCCATGTCCTTATGTAGTTCCCTAGTTCATGTGCACAAGTCTCCATTGCTCTCCCTTAGAGGATGTCCCCTCGAGCCATTTCACAAGCTAGAGGAGTGGGCTTCTTATAACCACCTTTGCACCAACCATTTTCTAGTCTCTGATCTTCAGGTCATGGTTTACATAATAAAGTCCCTTTTTATTAACTTGACATTAAGTGGCACCATGATCCATGGTTTTTTCCCAATGCCTGGCTTTCTCTCCTGATATGAAGCATGAGTCTGAGAAGGAAGCTCAGTCCTTCATATATGCCATATATGTCCCTAAGGCATATAGTCTTTCTTGGTACCACTTTATTCTTCAATGTATTTCTCTTAGGTCCAGTCTTGCCAACTCCTGTCAATTGAATTGTATTTGCATATATTTTAGGCCACTCCTAGAGTATCTTGTATGTTATATGATCTGGCATAAAAGACATGCTTTGTGTGCTGCTTTTCTATTACCCTTGAGGACAACATTGAACTTATCCTCTTAAACTCTGTTTAATGACCAAGGCATATATTTTCATGAAATTTACCTAAGATTTAAAGAGTGATTTTTGGCTTTGGTTTTGTTATAACAGTCCTTTGCAAATATGTTCAAGAACCACCTTTAAGGGGAATTTATTTCACCTGTTGTCTACTATCTTTTGTATTGTGCTTAGATCTCTTAGACCAACCTGCTCAGGCTTCTTCTTGTAGATGAATACAGCCCTTATTAAAAGTAATAATGAGGTAATTTAAATGAAGATTATGTGAGTGCATACTATGAGTGGATTCATAATAATATGAATAATAATGAAAGTAATCTAAAAGCTTTGTTTATTCTGGGTAACTGAGTAAGTGAATACTTAACTCACTCTGAATGAGAAAACACAAAATCAATATAGAGATTTTCCCTAAGTTGTGCTTAGAATGGGGGGCAATAGCAAGAAGGGTTCAAGTTTAAGAATGATGATAAGTACATTGGAGAGCTCCACTGGAGGTGGAGCAGAAAGAATATTACATTTTTTGCTATTGCTTGTTGCAATGTAACAGGAAGGACACAAAGAAAAAATCAGTATAATAACTTGCTCAGAAGATGGACTACCTTATAATTATCCCAGACAATCGTATGTCATTTTCTTTAGATTCTTTATATCAGAGAAATTACCACTTTAGCTAGAAATTTTTCAAGGGTCTATGAATGCTTACATTGCCCAACCAAAATCTATTGTAGAAGTTTAACATAATGTATTCAAGAGGATAAATCAGGACGACAAAGCCACACCACCTAGTTTCAAATCCTGGCTGTGTCACTTATTAGCTGGATGACCTGGCTTTGTGATTTCTGTTTTACCTCCTCATCTATACAATGGGATTTTAAAGGGTTGTTACAGAAAGCAAATTAATAGCTATATGTAAATTACTTATAACTGCCCATGTCACGTATGGGGAGATTTGCCAGTGTTTATCTTCGTTCCACATTTTTTTTCCAGCTGAAAGAACTCAATATTTCATTCTTGATTTCAATATAATAGCACCTTAAAGTAAACACTGTCTTCTATTAAAAGGTCAAACCTTGATGAGTCTAAGAAAATGGCTTTGTAATTCTTAGAGAGTGTGTGCCTTCCCTTGGTAGCAATTCTGTTAAACTGAACATATGTCATTTGTTTGACAGACAGCAGCAGAGAGAACCTCCTTTGGAGCATAGCATAAAGGTTTTGTGAGCAGTCAAACAAGAAGCTTTGGAACCAAATAGAATAGGAAGAAAGGGAGAAATTCATAATTTGAAAATAAGGAGGAAAGGCGAGACGTTTGTGGAAGAGCAGAGACTAGTCTACCAAATATATCACAAATTTCCATCACACCCTTGTTTTGTTGACTATGTTCATTCACAGAGGAAGCCTATATTTTGGCATTTGTTTTATTTGTCTGAAGTCTTACTCTCTGAGATAAGAACAGAGTATATTTGTGTGGTATTCCTGTGTTACAAATCCATTCTGGCCAGTGGGTCATCATTTCCTCTGTTCCCATTTGCTTCGCGATTCCCTCGTGTCACAGGAAGGCGATGTCTGAAATGTATCACCTTGATGGTGCACTCTGTCACCCTGCAGCCAAACTTCTCACCCACGAGCAAGATACTTAATTCATATGTTCTTTCCAATCGGCTTAAACTTTCAAAAAAATCAAATATTGTTTTGCACGACACAGGTGATCCTCATGAACTTATTACCTCTCTCAAAGGCCATTTCTCTTGGCAGCTGCTTCACACTGAATAAAGATGAGGCTTCTTCACTCCATCAGTTGAGATGAACATCAGTGCAGCTGTGTCCTATCGAGGCTGGAAGAAGTAAAAATGAGTTTAATTTTTCAGTGAGTTAGATCAATCTATAGAGAACACAGGGACAATTCAAATCAGACAACTTCATTTTGGAAGGTTTTATACCTCTAGATTATTAACGAAGTTGCTTCGATCCTGAACATTAAGCTTTACAGTGTAGACATTTTTGCTTTTTATTAGAATTGGTGGGCTGTGTTGTCCAGTTAGGGAATTCAGCTGATTTTTACTTAGTGCCAATGACATTTGGTCTAAGGCCATGCTGCATCCGGGTGCAACATCAGAATCACCTGGGGGAATAAGAAGGATATAAACAAGTTCAGGGCACATTGTCAATATGCTTATTTTTTATTTTGTCAAATGTATATTTATATGGTGTCATATTTATTAGAGCTATATTTGTGTCAGATATTGGAAATTAAAAGAAAAAAGACATATTTCTTGACTTTAAGAAGCTTACAGTTTACTGATAGGAGATTAATGAAAAGCATTTCTATATCTAGTTCTCAAATTATGTGAGAAGGAAGGGAGGTCCTCTAGCCTAGTGGTAGAAGGGGTGCAGCTGGTGGCAAGAGGGGCTTCCTGGAGAAAGTGGCTGCTGAGCTGTGTCCTCACTGTAGAATGCTAAGGAATAAGCAGGATGGAGAAGAATGAAAGGAATTTCGTGACAAAGGACTATACCAGCTGCAGGATGAATAAAAGACTCCTTTGTTGTGCTGGGGGAAACAAAAGCAGTTTGATTTTATTGGAGCACCAACTAGGAGGAGACTAGTAAGAAGACATAAGACTGGAGAGGGAAGCAGGCTCCACATCCCAGTGTACCATCCATGGCAGGCTCCAGAGGACAGATACACCTGACTTGTGTGGGGAGCTGCCGTAAGCTTCTAGATCTTCATTCCTCTGGTTTCCAATGTCATCATAGAGAACTTAAATGCTTGATTTATGCAAAGCCAATTGGGAATACAAACAAATATCCATTAGATATGACAGACTCTCCTGAAAAAGAATACTTGTCATCACTGAGCAATGAACACTAAACTAAGAGCCACAATATGGAGCTGATAAGCCATTGAAAAGGCCTCAAGAGTCATTTTATAGGAGTTGAGGTAAAGGAGAAATCACTTCTGGCCAGCTAAAATGTTCCAAGACAGTTAGCGGAGTATAGCAGCCCACTTTTGGCCTTGAAGGAGGGGGAAAGTTTTGAAAGACACCATTTTAGAAAGAAGGAAAGATTGACATGAGCAAACAGCAGAAAATGTGAAGTCCTTGTTAGGGTTGGCCCCAAAAGGGCAGTATAGGAGGATACATAAAGGAAATGGAACAGAGAAAACTACAAAGTCATGCAGAGGCTCAGTCATACATGTTGAAAAGTCAACCAAAGTTTGGGGAATTCTAGAAAATGGGACCCAAGGAGAGTTTCTAAGCAGGGAAAAATATTTTTTAATATGGTGTGATATGAAGATTTAACTGGCAATGGAATTCCAGATGGAGTTTTTAAAAAATGAAATTAAGTACAAATAATAAGAATCTGAACCAGCACAGTAGCAAGTAGAAATAGAAGACATGTGTAGGAGAAGTGAAACCACATGCCCGCTCTGTTCTATTGAGTGAAAGCATTTTTATCCAGGGTTTTGTGTGATTTTGAAGTGCATCCAGAACCAGCAGCCATGTCTTTGGTGACATCCTCCATACCCTTAATCATGAGGACTCCCTGTTTCATTGGGAGGCAGAGTTATCTATATTAATGCAGAGAATAAGGAAATTTGGTTGTTAAAGCCAGCACTCCCCAACTTGCCTATCGTTAAATTCTCCTAGAGAACTTGTTAAATAGATTTCTGGAAACCACCACATTTACAGAATCAGAAACTCCAGGTGAAGGCTCAGTCAGGGTGCTGAAGTAGTCCCCATGATCAGGGGAACACAGCCCTAGGGTACAAAGTAATTGACGGAATAGAGAGGCCTGTTTTGAGATAATTTGTATATTGAAATATAGTGATTCTGTTAGGTTTCTCAGGCACAGAGAAACTGAAGTCATAATCCACATTCTACCATCTCCCCATCACTGTGTTCTGATACCATCATCTTCTTTCTGGGCTACCGTGACAGCATCCTATCCCTGCTCTCCCTGCTTCCATTCATTCTTTCTGGGATATAATTTGTTTCCTGGACAGGAGGTATAAAAATCATTTAAAAACAAAGAGCAGCTGGGGTGCTTGGGTGGCTCAGTTGGTTAAGCATCTGTCTGAGGCTCAGGTCATGATCCCAGTGTCCTGGGATCGATTCCCACATCAGGCTTCTTGCTCAGCGGGGAGTCTGCTTCTCCCTCTCCCACTGCCCCTCCCTGTGGCTATGCTCTCACTCTCTCTCTCTCTCCATTAAATAAATAAAATCTTAAAAAAAAAAAAAGTCAAAGACCAGATCATGCCATATCCCTAGTGATTTCTAATTATGCATGTAGAAAAGGAAGGCCAAAGCCCCGCTTGGGTCACCCTGCCCATCTGTTTATTTCAGTTCTTGCCACTCTCCCTTTGCTTACTCCGGCTCATTCCTCTTCCTTGAGCATCTGACACTTACCACTCTCTTCCAGCTGGACCCTCATTGTTCTTGCTTCACGTGACTTTCTCCAGATATTCACTGGTCTGACTTCACTGTGTTAATCAGGAAGGACTTTTCAAACCCCTGTGTAGAAGAGCTACTATTTACCAGAGCTCCCCGTTCATATTCTGCCCAAGCATTAACCCTATGCATTTTACCCTAAAAGTCATCACAATCTTTTCTCATGTCACATATTTGTCTATGTTTTTCTCTGTCTCCTTTACTAGAATGTGTGTGCATTACGACAACAGATGCCATGTTCCATGAACATTTCTTGGATGGTTGGATGAATTAATGATGTGTTGGAATGTGATAGGAACTATGTGGTATGTATGTCTTTTGAGTCAGTGCTTTTTTCCATATAATTTCTCTAGTATCCAGATTTTAATCGTCTGGACTATAGACATTTTGGAATGTTTTCTCACAATTTCATACTTTGACGCCCAGTGACCTGGCTTCTTTCTAACATTACTTGGTCATATAATGCATTATATATATACATTTGGAGAAGTTGCTATTAACCCAGGATAGGAAAAAAAAAAAATCCCATCTGTGTTGATCTCTTCATACTTCTCGCTTTTCATACTTGACTTTCTTCTGGGTGTTTAAATGTTCTACTCACATGTCTTTCCTAGCTCTATCCAGGGTCTTTATCTAAGATCACATTGTTCTTATTTCTCTGACCTTTCTCCTCCTCTTTCTCTAATAAAAGCAGTCACTTTTTGAACTGATAGTTACAAACAAGCTCTTAGAAATGGCGTTACTTCCAGTGGAAGCGGAGTTGATCTAGATTTGGGATATTGGTAGCATTTGGGGGCTGGGATTCTTTTAGCCTCCTACCAGTCTGGGTAACCAAAAACTTCTAGAAGATACACTGTGTACTACAACCCAATTTACACGGTCTAATTGGTTTTAAAGACAGGAAATTTAGAGCAACATGATATCAAACCATTGATTCAGACTTCATTGTGTCTTCATCGTGTCTGTCTCACTGGTATTAAGTCAGTCACAATTATCTGCTCAGCCCTTTCATGGTCTATTTTTTGAGACTCCCAAATTTCTAACTTGACTTCCCAGAGACAACTAGCCAATGGGCATCCCTAGTTGGGGTGTGCAAGACAGATTCAGGATCTCTTCTAATCACTGTTCTCTCCTATCCATTACCTCTCTGAGGAAATTCAAGAATATATAAGTTGTTATTGCTGTGGCTGTTTTCAATAATCTGCCAGCTGTGTTTCCTTTCTCCTATTTGATTTCCGGGTTTGACTTAAAAATAAATTTCCTGAAATCATAGGCTGTGAGCTCAAGATAAGAATATAAGAATCATTAACGGGGTTGTTCATCGATGCTACAACTGCATATGAACAGAACACTCGTAATTACACCTACAGGTATATGCCCCACACAACAAACACACCCGAGTGCTTATACCCTCCCTTTATCTTTTGAGAGCAAGATTGCTCGGCATTGCCTCACTATGTCAGTACTTCATTAAAAGAAATTATGTTTCTTCCAGAGATACTGTTACGGTGCGAGAAGGCTTATTGAAAGGAGCCTACACGGTGGGCTTCTGTGGTTCCGTGCCCCATGGCCCCGTCTGCCTTGCACGGACCTGCCTTCCAGGACATGCTGAGGCAGTTTCCGAGCTCAGAACCCCAGCACCCCGGTGGCTTCAGTTTATTTTCTAGGCAGGCAAGAGCTGTTCCCTGTCTGATAGGCTTTCTGTTGTCGAGGACCTGCCTCGAGGCAGATCTGTCTAGTTATCTGCCTGCCTTTTGAAGCTGCACTGTGCGCATCTGCTCTCGCCTGCCTCTCAGCTTCTACCTGCCCGGAAGGGCCTCCACTGATAAGTCCTGACCAGGGGGCCCAAAGAGTTATTTACCTGGATGTGAATCTCTACAAGCACCCGGAGAGTCGATTTGCACACCATGCTTTTCATCACTTAAGGTGATTTTTCTGGTTCAGATGTCTAGAGCTAAACAGAGAAAAATATTTTTGTAGTGGAAGAAACATCCCTTTCACAATTTGACTAGGGTAAGGCTCTTATGACAGGTAATTGACAGGAAAACTGCTAGTACATGGTAATAATGGCCTGGAAAAAGGAAGGCCACTCTACCCTTTAAAGTGGCTGTAAAATCGGGTAATGAAGGACAATTTGGGGGGTGGGGGAGGGTGGGCCAGATTTCTGCAACTTTAAAAAAAAAGTAATTCCCAATTAATTTCGGAGACTTGGGCATTCTCTGTTATTTGTAATATCCATCTTACTCTGCTCAGACTGAAACATGCAGTCAATGTCCAACAGCAGGGGACCCAAGCGGTGCTTAGCCGTTGCATTAAGTGGGATGAAATAAGTAGGTTGAACAGAAGGAATGCTTTAAAAACCCTGAAGTGCCATCCTAAATGAATCACCCAGCTGTGAACTGCTTTGAAACAGCAGGATCATCCAGACAAGACTGGCTTTCAGTCAAGAGAGGAGGTCAAGGGATAATGCATACACCCTCCTGTGCACCCAGGAGTGAATATCACTGGCTATACTTCTGGCTCTTTGGTACAGCAGACCCTGTGGTAGTGGTGCCGGGCGGGCGGGGGGTTGGGGGGGCACTGGGCTCCACCTGCCTGTCCATCCACAGGGCGCGAACTGAGACTTCAGCATTACCCCCCAATGAAGTTCTACATACTATCTCGGAGATTCATAACTGGATGAAAAATATGTTGTAAAATGTGAAAGCTATGTCCTAGTCCTATGCCACAGTGTTTCTAGGGTGTGAGAAATTCACATTTTTCATCCATTTGCAAAATATGAATCTGATGGTGGTGCATTTACGAATTTATTTGATGTCTGTAATTTCTGTGGCTGTGCAAGCTCATAGACGTATACTTAACTCAGAGTGATGCTTTAAAAGCTCAAAAATGACTCTTTGCTTAAGGCCCATCAGTCACCTTCCATGGCTCCTAGGAGAATGTCCAACATCTAGAAACTATCCTGTCTCTTCAGGCTCATTTCATGTCAGGTTTCTGCTTCTTTCTTTTTCATTCCAGCAGCACTGTTTATCTTTTAGTTACTTTGTTGCCTTGCTCTCTCTCCCTGTTGGGCTTTGCTCATGCTGTTCCTTCTCTGGAACCTTCTTCCCATCTTGGTCACTAACTACTATTGCCCATTAGGCTTCAGCTTAAAGGCTATTGTGAGCAATGAACGCCTAGACCAGCTCAAATTCTCTATCAAAACCACCTTCAGGGGCGCCTGGGTGGCTCAGTGGGTTAAGCCTCTGCCTTCAGCTCAGGTCATGTGGGATCGAGTCCCACATCTGGTTCTCTGCTGGGTGGGGAGCCTGCTTCCCCTCTCTATCTGCTTGCCTCTCTACCTACTTGCGATCTCTCTCTGTCAAATAAAATCTTAAAACAAAACAAAACAAAAACCACCATCATATGTTATTAGAATTGCTCATTCATTTGTATTTCTCTGCTGTAAGGCCTAAGACAAAACAGGAATTGTCTGTCTTGTGTAAAATTTTTCTACCACTCTGGGCATTGTTCAATAAATATTTGCAGTATGAAAACCCCTATGATCGAAGGCATTTCATGTGGCTTCTACTTGTTTAAATGCACTCAGTGGTTACCTTTGAAAAATATCTTTTTAGGGGCACCTGAGTGGTTCAGTGGGTTAAAGACTCTGCCTTCAGCTCAAGTCATGGCCTCAGGGTTCTGGGATCTAGCCCCCCATAGGGCTCTCTGCTCAGCAGTGAGCCCGATGTCTGCCACTCTGCCTATTTGTGATCTCTCTGTCAAATAAATAAACAAAATCTTAAAAAAAAAAAAGAAGAAAAATATCTTTTTTTAAAAAAAGATTTTTGCTTATTTATTTATTTAAGAGAGAGATGGAGTGTAAGCAGGGGCAGGAATAGAGGGACAGGGACAAGCAGACTCCCCACCAAGCGCAAAGCCCCACGGAGGGCTTCGTCCTATGACTCCAAGATCATGACCTGAGCTGAAATCAAGAGCTCCACTGACTGAGTCACCCAGACACCTCTAGCCGTCACTTTCAAATGAGAGTATTAATACCATGAAGAAATAGACCATCCAGCTTTGAAGATTAGAGTTTGTGAAGGGCAGGTTTTCCTTTAGTCCATAATAGCATTTGAACATGTTAAAAGACTTGGTTGAGGACACCACCAAAGCCTGTAGGGACCACCATCAATGTAAAGAATAGGGGTGAGTGGAGACTAGGGCAGACAGGGAGCCCACCATTGGTAATTGCTTCCATGTGGAAATATGAGCTAAGAATTGGCAGGTTTTCTAATTTTTCAAGAGAAGACAATCCAAAAGTTTTGTGGTAAAATCGTAGTTTTAAAAAATGTTGGTAAATAATTTCAAACTTTTAAAATACCTTGCTTACCAGATGAAACATTTCTCCTGGGACAAAACAGCTTGCCAGCTATGATTTTAAAATTTAATCATTATGTCAAAAAATCAGTATTGAGACAGTCAATTTGCTCATGCATGGATGTTTAACCCAATGAACAACTGATGCATAAATAATAAATCTAACAATTTTAGAATGAGAAGGGACATTAGAATCATCTTGTAAACACCTTCTTCCAAGTTACAGATGGCAGAATCTCAGGTTCGCAAAAATTAAATTACTGGGGCTTAAAGTCAGATGCACACAATTAAGTAATAGGGACTTGAGTCCAGGTGTTTTGATGCTTGGCTTTTCTCATAACTCCACGCAACACTGTGTGTGTGTGTGTGTCTGTGTATGCATATTTTGCTCTAAGGAAGTGGAGGGAATTAAGGTGACCTGTGCTAGTGCTTCTGAAATTTTCCTGTGTATGTGAATCAATTGGGGATCTCATAAAAATGCAAATTCTGATTCAGCAGGTCTGGAATAGGGCCCAGGTTTCTGTATTTCTAACAGCTCCCAGGTGATGCCAGGCCCGGGACCCAGCTTTGGGTAGCGCGGATGGAAAGACTCTCTAACAATTGCTCTAGATGCTGGGAATAGAATGTGCTCTTTGATTTTTTTTTCTTTGCCAATTAACACTCTGCTAACATTTTTTTTCTTCCATGCTGAATCTCTGACAAATAAAAACATTAAATTAAGAGGGAAATCCACTTACCAGGGGAAGTAGATAAGTAAATGACTGAAAACAAGGGGTGCTGAGGAAATCAAATCTTCAACTAAGGAATCAAAATCTCCATCATGCAAAATGCATGAGTTTTCGTGAGTCTTGTTTTGTAAATAATATTAGTTCTGGTTAGTTGCTGGGGAACTATTGAGTCGTTTTCTAACTAATAGCAAGGGAAAATGACATGCCAGAAAATAAAGGGGAGAAGATACTTCAGAATACAAACATTCCACAAGATGGCAGTAAGTTCCTATGCTTTACATTCCACATACCCTTTTATAGAGTTTCCATTTCATCAGTGAACATTTTAAAAGAATTACACTATTTTTTTTGTTTTGTTTTGTTTTCATTTTTTGTTTGTTTGGCTTTTTTTTGGTAAAGATAGAACTAAACTTGAGAAGTTTTATCTATCTATCTATCTATCTATCTATATATTTTTCCCCCCTCAAAGGACTAATGGCTATTTTTTGTCACACTTTCTTCTTCATATTAGTGTGGCATACTGACATTATCCTTTCTTTCTTTTTTTTTTTTTTTAAGATTTATTTATTTATTTGAGAGAGAGCAAGCACGTGAGCACAGGGAGGGGTAGAGAGAAGAAGAGAGAGAGGGAGAGACGAGCAGACTCCCTACTGAGCTCGGAGCCTGATGCGGGACTCCCCAGAGACCATGACCCGAGCTAAAACCAAGAGCCAAGTGCTCACTAGACTGAGCCATCCAGATGCCCCCGATGTTATCCTTTCAACTTGTGTTTACTTTTTTCAGGTTATCACTGAAGACATCTTAGTGGAATACATTGTCACTGAATATTGAAAATTTTTTGAAATAATAGATAGATGACTATATTCAAAATTTCAAACACATTTTTCAACTCTTAACTGGCCATTTATTTTCATTTAAGAAACTTCTTGAAGATTCAACCTACTGTTTAAGACAGAAAGAACCATAAAAGTGAATTCTTCATTATGTTATCAATTTAAGATTATTGGTAATTACATTTTAATTCACACTGCATTAAAGATATCACATTTCTAAGACTTGTTTATAAGGTTTTTGTTTGCTCAGAATTAGTCTCAGGAGATCAAGGAAGCATGGATTAGGGAAAATAAAATATAATAAAAGATTTTTTCTAAAGCTTTTTTTTTTTTAAGATTTTATTTATTTAATTGACAGAGAGAGAGAGAGCACAAATAGGCAGAGAGGCAGGCAGAGAGAGAGAGGGAGAAGCAGGCTCCCTGCTGAGCAGAAAGCCTGATGTGGGGCTCAATCCCAGGACCCTGAGATCATGACCTGAGTTGAAGGCAGAGGCTTAACCCACTGAACTACCCAGGTGCCCCAATGGTTTTTTGTTGTGTGAATAAGAAAAGAGTGAGTAGTGTACTGAACTACAGATAACCATTTAAGTGTGCATAGATACCATCCTTAATACTGTAGCAATACCAGCAAAATTGGGCATTACTTTGTTATCATTATCAGACTTGTGTATGTTCTAGGACAACATTCAATGGCTTTGGGGTGCAATTTCTTCTGGTATAATATAAGGAATATAGGTTAGTTGATTTCATTTCCAACTTCTTAACACTCCATTCTTCTCAGGAGAAAATATATTTACGTAAGATGAGCATAAGCTTTGAAAAAAGCCCATGGTGACTAGGGATTACAGGGATCTTTAGAGCACTCTGCCTCCTATCCTATTTTCTTCATGTATTCTAGGTAGTTCATAGACCTGTTGAGTTGCATTTGTTCTAAAATTACTTAAAAAGAGGCTGGCAAGGCAGAGTGCTGGATCAATACCGAGGGGGTACGTGGCTGTTGTCTGTATTCCTGAAACAACGTTATTTTAAAAATCTCTTTTCTTCTTCCTCTTTTTCATTTCATTAGGCCCTTAGAAGAAGAAAGGGAAGAGAGGACAAACAGAAAAATGATCTGCACTTAGCAGATCCTGTGGGGATCTTACTTAGAGGAAATCTGGGACATCAAAATAGCTGAGTAAATTGTGGGAGTATGATGCTAATTGAAGACTGTTCCCCCAACTGCTCCCCACCCCCAACCGTACTGGCTTCCTGCCTCAGTCTCCTGCTTCTTGCCCACCCTGACCTTTCTCCTCTTCGCTCCTCTCTTTCTGCTCCCATCTTGCTGGTCTCCACGACTAATTCCCTGGCCCAGCCCACTCCAAACACAAGCCTCTCGTACGCTGGGCCATGGCCAGATCCTGTCACTTAGAGCCACTGGTTGTACATTACCCCTTCTGGAGGATGCTGCTTTACTTCACGGTTATCACTTCATTTCTTATCTCTGCTGAGGATGGAAATACCTTATTGTTTTGTCCCCAATCAAGCAGTGATTCCTCTCTCACTTCCAAATGAGTTTTTGTTAGACATTGGCTTAAAGCACCATTACATTAGATGAAGCCCCTAGAACTCATTACCTTTATAGGTATCTGCCACTTGGTAAGTAGCATAAATGCTGAATGGCCAGGCTTCAACTGAATGCTGCTGACCCAGCTCCGAGGCTAAAATTTTCTTTGTAGACCTTTCATACACACACTAAAATTTATGGCTGCAGGTTGTTAAGGCATATTAAGGATATCTTACAGGGGAAAACAAACTCAGTTTTCTCTCAAGATCTCAATTTTTAGGCAGTGCCCAGTGACCTGACGGGATTCAAACCTGGATTTAGGATCCAAACCCTCATTTAGAATTGGCTTAACATGTATTTCTAAAAAAGGTAGCTAGATCAAATTAAGATAGATAATAAATGATTTGGCTTTTACCTCCCAATTTAATCTTCAACAAACTGTAGACATACCTTGTCTCTCTTCATTATAATATTACCTTAGAGTTCTCATCCAATGGCAAAAATTGTATTTGAATTTAGTGAGTTGAACTGATCCTTGGAAAAATTTAAATGGGCAAAGACTGTCTTCAGGATTCCTTTAGTCTCCCCTCAGGAGAGGTCTTTTACCCAATTTTCTGGTCTCTTGGTCCTTCCAAGGTGGCCTGGTTTACTTAGAATCCTACTAATAATTCCAACACAATGATAGACTCTGAACTATTTTTTTTTTCTAGCCTGATAGTGATTTTTCTCTCCTCTAAACTCATGTCAGGTTTAAGTAATGGGGCCTGAGACCAGGGTCCAGAGAATGGTTAAGGTGGAGGCATGCTAACCATGATCAATGGGACAATTCTCTTTTCACCAGGCTTTGGGGGTAAATCCTGTCAATTTAACTACTCTTAAGGTTAATCTCATAGTAATGAATTAGAAACATTTTTCAGTGGTATGATTTAGTAACTAAAATGACTAGAATATTTGGATATCAAACTTTTGGCCTTGTTAGGTTGGTAATTTTGGGGATCATATTGGATGAACTCTTCAGCAAACATACCACTTACTCCCTTCTCAAACCATATAATTTATAGCTAATTGCTTAAGGGGTATCTAGACAGATGCATTCCTTGCCTTTTAGAAGCCGACAAAGTTTGGGAGCCATTGACTTTATTATTGGTACAAACAGATTGCAGCCCCAGAACACAATAGTGTTCAAAATAGATAGCAAGAGGAAATCCAGGATTGGAGGGTGTTTCAGAGGAATAGAGATAGTGTATGTACATTCAGACAGACCTGTAAGATACAGTCATAGAGAAATAGTGGTGAGCATGAGAAATCAATTTGGTTACTGTTGATTTCATTGTCCGTTACAAAATGATATCCTATGTTATGAAACCTTTTACTTATTAATTTGTTCAGAAATAAGTTCACTCATTGAACAGAGTATTTTGCAAGCTTAGTATTTATGAGGCATAATACCTTGATTAGACTAAGGATGAATCAAAATATCTGAAGTTTTTATTTAACTAATGAAAAAATGAAGAAAGGTTGAAATTGTGTTTTGTTTTTCCTAAATAGAACAAATGCAAAAGTTCTCATGTAATACAAAGTGATTTTATTCCAGTTTCTTTATTTTACTGGTTCAGGATCTAGGGGTTAAGTTATTTGCCCACAGACAGCTAATCATTCAGACTTAACTGTTTTTGCAACGAAAGCTTGCATCTCTCTATTACTTTTCTCGTGAACTTTCCACTATTTCACACTGGCATTATTTTCATTGATCATTAAAACAGCCCTTTCGTCAGATTTTAAACCTCCAGCCTTAGGCTCTAATTCAGGCTCCAAACTCTGAGCTCCCAACCTATGCTTCTTCCCCAATAAGTAGCCAGTTTACCCCGCTCCAGCCTGCAATCACGGACACATGCATAAGCACATACATAACTAGACAAATAAATAAATGTACAATATCCTCTATTTCCTTTCCTGAAAAAAAAAAAATCAGGAAGACTGTAGTGTGTAGACTTCACTTTGGAATTGGGAAGCTTCTACTCAGAATTGAGTTTTGTCCCCAGGTGACCTTAGCCAAGTCGTCCCAACTTTCTCCTTGAGGCCAGCAACTTGCTTCATTGGCTCTTCATTGAGTTCACCTACCATCTTCATGTTAGGAAGCCACAGTCTAATAGATCTCCAGGAAATGAGCACTGAACTTTCTCACAGCCCAAAGTTTTCTGAGGGCGTTTGAAGAACAGGTCTATTTTCGGCCAATTATTCTGTTTTAGTAAGTTCTATCGTCGCTTTGGCACAAATACTCAACTTAAACCAGTACCTTCACTATTTAGCTGACTCCAAGTAAATGGCTGATTGTAATTCTTCGTGAAATCCATAGACTTCTTATGAGATGGCAACTGTACCTTTATGCCTCTGCTTGTTATTGATCATAGTAGAAGGTATTTACCTTTCTGAGGCAGTCTTAGAATTTCTGCATTTGGTGTTTCTCAACAAGTTTGCCTTTTGATGTGAAATGTCATTGTCAAAATTCAAACTTATAATAAGATTCTGTACAAAGCACTCTAAATTACATTCCTCAGAATAACTGGAGGAAGAAAGTGTTATTCAGTAGCAATGCAAAGCACTAATTGCAATATTTCAAAGAGAACCTTTCTTTTTTTCAAAACCTGTAAGTCTATTAATCCTAGAATTATGATTCATTCCAAGGATATTTTAGCACAAGCTCAAAAATATAATATAATGTTCTGTAATATAATTAGCAACCCAATAAAATATTTTGCTCTAAATTACTTAATAAATGTACTATGTGAGAAATAATATTCTTAAAATGAATTCCAGGATAGTTCTTCAGTTTCTTCTTTCAGAATAATTGCATATAATTCTAAAAATTATATTGGAGATCACAAGACTGCAGCCTATTTTCTTGAATTAGACAGTACACAGGCTACCAATGGTTCATAATGAAACTGCTAGATGTCAAGGGAGAAGATGATAGAAGACATACAAAAAGCTTTTAGAAATTTAGCTGAGTGAAATCCTCCGATTATGCCTTTTGGCCTTTGTTTTATGACAACTAATAGAGAAGCAACAGAGTCTGATTTTATCCCCTCCCATAATTAACAAGTTGCTCGTCTAATTCCTCGTTAAGTAGATAAACATGATTCTAAGTTCAAATGCGAAGTCCCATCAATAAATGATTCTCTACTCAGGATTAGAAATCCTTTCATGTTTGCGAGGGTGCTTTATTTCTGTGGTGATTTGTTTTGTCTATTCATCCTCTGAGCTCAAGATAGGAAACATGTAAGCTTTCTTATCTGAAAATCCTCAAAGATGGGGAGAAAAAGCACCCTGCGTCATTATGACGAGAGGGGCAGTGGGTGTCTTCCTACATGAATGTAGGCACATTCATTTCCTTTCACTTCATAGCTCTAGAGAATTATCTGCTTTGTTTCTTGAGGCATCACTACTTATGTAAAAAGGGGATGCAATTTGAGGAATTTAGCATAAATACTCGTCAGCCTTTTTCTGGTGACATTTTAGTGCCCGTCTTTTAGACATTCCTTTTAATGCTGTCAATATTTACAATGGAACATCACAAGCATAATTTTACCACCGAAAATCAATTTCATGTAAATGCCATTGTGTTATAGTGCTGGTGATGAAAGACCCTCCCTCAAAGCCCTCCTCCTTGCCGATTATACTGTTTTGCTCTGTGGTTTATTATCGGTACCTCCAGCCACAAAACACTCGGGAAAGTGAGAAGAATGATCTGGTGTGCCCATTCATTTCAGAAAACCTCATCTTTAAGACTGCTTATAAAGGTTGAAAATGATCATATTTAAGAGAATCCTAACATTGATTGAGCTTTTCGCGCCTTGTCATGCATGGTCATGCAGGACACATTGGTGTTCGAGCTCGTATGACCTTACAATCCCTAGTCAAATATTTTCATTTTATTCTCCATCCATAGAAGTTCAGTTTCTATCTGGTCACTCATCTTCCTCTGTGACATGTAATGCTGATCCCATTTGCTCCTTTTTTCTTTGTTCTTTCTTTCCTATCAAGAAAGTTTCCCTTCCTGATACTCATCATCCCTAAACATTACCTGTCCTCCAATGGCCAGCTCTGGTTCATTCTATCTTGTGAAACCTTCCAGATTACTTTTATTCAGTAGCAATGCTACTGTACATTGCAGGTACATAAGTGCCCTTCCATAAATGGGAGATCTGAGAGCTCTTACTATCTGTAGGGTAGGATCTAATCAGATGCTAATGATTTTGCTTTAGAACGCTGGCTATAAATATCAGCCCACACTTTTAAAATAGGGGAAAAATACAACTTTGTTCATTTCTTGTAATAGTGAATTTCCCTTTTGACTGTCTTACTGGGGTGATCAACATACAATCCCAGTGAGAAGTTATACTCCCCTTCCACCCCAATATTGTCTAAACTCTACAGGATCTGATCCTAAAGCCTTAGGAATTCTGCAGTGGGTGTTGGGTCATTAGATCTTCAATGTTCAGAGTCAAAACTCAAATCCACTAAAGTATTCATTGCCTTGGCCATTCAGTTGTAGGGGAAAAGAATTTCCCCTTTATCCTTATGAGTTCTTGGCTGGGACTCCTATGCTAAAAAGAGACTATCAAAAGAAAAGCAAAAGAAACTTACTAACATGTATACCTCATGTATACATAGCAGATACCCAGGGGAAAATGACCAAGTTTCTGAGGTAACTTAGAATTCAAGTTTAGGGGCACCTGGGTGTCTCAGCCAGTTGGGTCTCTGTCTTGGGCTCGGGTCACAATCCTGGAGTCCTGGGATGTAATCCTGTTGGGGCTCTCTGCTTGGCGGGGAGTCTGCTTCTCCCTCTGATCCTCCCCTTTCTTGGGCTCTCTCTTTCACTCTCTTCAAGAAATAAATAAAATCTTAAAAAAAAAAAAAAGAATTCAAGTTTAAATGCCATTTTAATAGATAAAAGGGAGGGAAGATAGAGATCTCTTAGGAGAGAGTACATGAGTTTTAAGAAAGATGAATGGGCCCTCAGAAGAATAGGTGGGAGGCATGATGGTTTATGACTGTTTGTCTAAGTGTGGTGTCTCTTTCTCCTGCCGTAAGAGTCAATTTTCCTTGGTTGTTGAAACTCTTAGGGAGGGGAATTGTGACAGTTAAGTTTCTTTTGGAATATCTGTCTTTAGGTAATAAAAGGAGTTCAGAAAAAGCTTCTCCCCACGTTTGCGATTTTTCCAATACCTGTGGTTCAAAGCAATCAATATGCTGCAGCATATTTTGTGTTGGGAAGTCCTGAGCTCCTTCAGTCATATTTTGGGGTGGTATATTTCCTGCTAGCGTTCACCTGTAATTAGGGTGTTTTGGAGATGTATCTGTATCCTATCAATATGGCCCTGACATGTCCATTGCTCTCTCTGCTGCCTTGATGTCATCTTTGGCATGTGGCCATCATTCTGTGCTCCTGCGCCAGGAAAGGGGAGGAAATCCCAGAGGCCACAGAAGGCTGTGTTTGCCGATGTGCAACAGGCGGCCACTCCTCTCTCATGTCTTCAACGGGGAAGGAGTCCTGCTGCCTCTTCTTGTCTTTATCTGAGAAGTGGGGTACAGGACTCTTGCTTTCTGACACCACAAGCCTTCCTAGAATTTTGTTACTTTTCATGTGGGTATGTGATCCTTATCCTTGGGATGCCTCAATATTTATGCCTTTGTCCGTTCTCTTCCTCCCCATCCTAGTGCTAGACATTCTATTCTAATCTGGATGGACAAAGATCGGGAACAGTGCAGGCTTACTTTTATTTGTGTTTTGCAAAACCTTTCTCTTCTATGTGCAATCTTTTGCATTCTCCTAAGTGCTAGTCTTTTGAAAATCAAAAGACAAGGAAAAAATATATTTTTTCCTCTACTTGATGCTGTCACATCTCATATGTAAAGTGAAAATTGGAAGCATTTGTGCCTAGCTAAATATTTAAATATGGAGGCACCATTGGAGAGAGGGGAGAAATGGCTCAGAATATGTAGAAAAACACTCACAAATATGTAAAAACCTCTATGATTTAGCATGCCAAAAATATTCTGACATAGTCCTATTCACTTCTCATAATACCCAGTAAGTTCCTTAAAGAAGGGCAGCTTTAGTATTTTTAGATCTCCTGTAATGCCCAGGACCACACAGAAAATAAGGATTTGTTAAATTCCTGTTGAATGATTCACTGATATTTAGACATTAGATATTTAGACTGATATTAAGACATGCTTAATAAACGCAGATTCTTGCTAAATTACTAGAAGAATGCTCATTTTATAATAGAATTTACTTATCTTCTATTATGTTTCTTAATATAACAAAAAGTTATGCAGAACTAAACAACAGGCAAGTATGCTGAACTTACTAGCTATTTGGGAAAATTTATAAGCTTCTGAAATATGTATTCTGCTTGTTATGTGCAGTGAAATTGAGCTTAAGAAACTTGACATGCAGGAACTATTTTTTTAACCAAGAAAACTGAAGAATCTTAGAGGAAATGAAAGATAAAAATTTGAGTAGTCTTTGGTTGTAATAAAGCAGCAAAATATGCTTAGGACTTATGTGCAAACCTTGCATAAATGAATTCCCAACATGTTGAATACAGATGTTAACAAACATTTTTTTTCCCCCTAGATTTGGGAAACTTTTCCTTCACAGTTATAAAAAGAAATTTGCTGCATATAATCATCCTGGAGATTCTGCTCCCCAAATTGTGAAATCATCTATATTCACACCTCAGATAACTAGGCAATATGAAAATAGATTTTGTTTATGCCTTCAGCAATTTTGAATTTTACTTTTTTCAGGCAATCACGATGTAGTGATTAGGCAGACTTTAATGAGAGGAATGCCTCTGACATTAGCTAAAATCACCCCTAATGTTGGTGCCTGTTTAATTACTTGACAACAAGCAGCATGATGACCTCTGCAAGTAGGTATTTAATAAAAATGTTGGATTTTAATACACTAACATGTTTTTCATAGGATTCTTTGATTATGCTGGCTGCTTATTTTAGTTGTGTCAACTCAGTGCTAAGCAAGAACTCATTTGCAGTTTTGATCTCTGCATCGACCACTTAGGTAAGCTTTGTTCTGTAGCCAGAGGGCATGCCATTTAGTGCTAGCAACCAGCTCACACAGTCCTGCTACTAGTCATCAGCAGCACTCAGGAGAACACAGAGAGCTACAGGCAAATTTACCTTCCTACCACTGAAACAATCCTAGGTCCAAGTGTAGGGGTGCTGGGTGCTAGGACCTTCCGACAGGAAGGCTAACTTATATTTATAGTAAATGATTGTAAGTTACTGGTGCACGCAACAGCTCAGAGTTCTAAATACAGCACCTTTTTGAATCGATCCCATTGGCACCAAACATGAATTTCCATACATGGATTCTGAGAAGCTTAATGCCTTAGAGATGATTGTTAATAAGAGGTGTTTGTATTTGTGCCATTCCCTTGTGACTTTCCTCATTATGTTTTGCATTTTGTACATTTTGTTGCTTTGCTTACTCTGCCTACTGCAAATTTAGCATGCTCTTAAGTACCTTAAGTACCCACAATCTGAAAGTGTAGTAATTCTACCTAATAAATATCAAAAAATATCAAAGGGAAAATATAAAAGCATTTTCACAAGTAGCTATGTATTTAAGAATATAAACATGAGTAATTTACTAACTTTACAGACATTATTCTGTTTAATTCTCAGCCCCAGGGAGGAGCTCAGAGAAGCTGAAGTAGCAGAGTATCTTCATGTCTTGAAGAACTCCGGGAAGAGTTTGTGAGGAAGACACCTGGAAGAAAGATGTTTGACTCTGGCTTCTGTGATGACAATACCTACCTTTTGGTCTTGCCCTTTAAATGAATTAAGATGGCGCATGTGAAGGGTAGAGGTCATATTCTATACCTAACAAGTGTCCCTCAAATGCTAGTGTTTTTGTCTTAACTTCCTTCTTACCATTCTTTGGGATGACCTTTTCCCACTCAAACACACGACTGCCTTTCCTGCCGTTGTCATCCCTGCTTCGGAGACCCTCTTTCTTTATTTCCTTATTAATCATTGTCCTCTGCTTTGATTCCTGTCAAAAGTGATAGATTTTTATAATCTAAGAGAAAGGAGGTCTCACTTTTTAGTTCTGTAGAATTACCCTCTTATGTTCTCCCAATGACTTGACCTACAAGCATTTGCTGCTCTTTGGGCCACTAAAAGGTGGTCTAGTTGTTTCACGGTTTATCATTATGTTTTGCATTTTCTAAATTTTGTTTTTTAGAGGATATAAACCAATAATGGTTCTTAAACGGTTTGCATTGCTCTTTGCTATGTTGCTTACTCTCATCTCCTTGTGATTTTCTTGGAATGGGGAATAGACCCACTGTTCCTCCCTGGACTTTGGGCAGCGGTTCTTACACTGTTCGGTTTTAGGAACACTTTCCTCTTTTAAAAATTGGGGGCCAGGGAGAGGTTTTTTTTTAATTGTTTATATCAATTGACAATTACAACATAAGAAATTAAAACTAAAAGAATTCTAAAACATTTCCCTTTTATTTTATTTAAAAAATAGTAATAGTCAATACCTATTAGTATAAATACCATGTTTTTTTAATGAAAAATAAACCATATAAAATATAAGGCAACAATACTGAGAAAAATGACATATTTTGCACTTTCCAAATCTGTTTAATGACTGACTTAATAGAAGACAACTGGATTCTCAAATCTACTTCTGTATTCAATATCTAACAATCTGTTAGTTGGATAAACTATATGAAGAAAATTTGGTATCATCCAGATACCTATTTGGAAGGGAGGAATATTTAATGTCTTGTTAGATAATTGTAGATATTCTTCTTTGCTGTGACATTCAACCTTGTCAAGTGGTAATTTCTTAGAGGCTAATTGAAACATTGAAATGGAAATGCTAAAAATAAACCTTTTCATCCTCAGTTCTATCATGATGTATTTGTCTATCTTATACTCTGACTGGATCATGTATCCATGCATTATTTTGTAGTATCATGTATTGATCATTTCTTTTAGACATTGACATGTTTCATTAAATGATATCCCAAAAACATATTAGTTAATATTACCACTGTTCTCAGCAGAAAAGTCTTTATGTATGAGGAAACTGTGTGGCTTATAACTTGTATGGTTACAAGTTTTCTGAAATTCTAATATTCACTTGAAAATTCTCTCATTAAAAACACACATTGTCATTCATTTGCCCTGATGTGAAAGCTTACTTCATTAATCTGTATTGTCAAATTCCCAAATGGTAACCATAGTTATCTGTCATTTATTTTTCAAGTGGAAATGATTTTATGTGAAATAATGAGCTAGAACAGCTCATAACTCAATCACACCCATGCTTTTACTTGAGATAACCTTTGGACTTTGGTAAGCCACATACGTGCTTTTTGTGTGCTTCTTATTTCATGGCATAAAATATCAAAAAGATATGCATTCAAGGGTCAGGATTTAATGAAATTAATTGTTATTGTTTGATCAAAGAAATTCTTAAGTGAAGCTAACATTTATTCTTTTTAATTGATTAATTCATTTCTGCAACTGTTTGGTGGGGAAGATACTGTGACTACTAGCACAGCTTAGTACCACTGATCCGACTTTTGCTATGGTTACGGCAATTTTACCCACTACTGCTTTTGTACCATCAGTGCATGGTCAACACAATGAAATGGCAAATAACTTTTTAGTATTACTATGATGATAGTTTTAATCCTATGAACATGTCCCCAAAAGGGTCTCAGGAATCCCCAGGAGTCCATGGATCAGAATTTGACTGTTTGCTCTAGAATAGTTTCCCGATTTCTTTCATTAAAAGTGATTTTGTGAGTGCTAGCATCCTAATATAAAGACTCTGAGATATTAGACTACTAAACAGTAAGTGGTCTTGGGATGTGGAAATGGAAGACATCGTAGTCTCAATCTCATTAAGAAAATTGTGCTTGTATGAACTGGACTTCCAAATAGTTTCAAGATTTGGATTGTTTCAAGGTTTGTGGCAGGCTTATTAGTCTAAGTATTCTCACACCATGCTGTTTTCTGTTTATTATTCAAGCTAATTGGAAAATGCAATGCTAGTAGTAGCTTCAGGTAGTATCCTTATGATTGTCTCCTTCTGGGCAGAGTTTATGCTCCTAGGTGCAGTGGATGTCATGGAAACCACTGTTCAGAGGTGGTGGAAAAAGTACTCTGGCCCTCCTGCTTAATCCTACAGAAGGGGCCCCCAGCAGGGTCCAGCCCTTTCTCATTTTCTTTAAGTATCTGTCCCAGAATCAGTCTCATTATTTACTTCTTTTGCTTATGTTGGAGATTTATTTATCTGGAAAATATTCATCTTGATGTTTTACACTTTTATAGGCATAGTTCAAAATATGTCCTTTTTATAGAATTGTTGCTTCATCTCCTACAGATAATAGCACATGATGACAGGAGTTTGGCTCAGTGAGAAACTGCTCTGACAGGGACAGAGAGCTCATCCCAGCATGTCACACTGCCCCTGCAGCTCCCCCTGTTCTCTCGGGCCCCAGCTTAGGCTTCTGCTCTCTGATCTATAGGTATGAAATCCCATGCAGGGAGCACAAATCTCCATTAACTGTAGCGCTGGTTACAGAAAGCTGAATCAGATACATACCAAGACATTGGTTGACATCACCTTGAAAAATCTAAGACCCCAAAACATTACTTATAGGTGCCTCCCTATCTTCCAGAAAGAAGGAACTCAGTTTTCCCTCTGTCTGGGCTCAGCAATAGTGATTTAGGAAAACACCTGCTTCGAGTACTGTTTTATTATTCACTTAGGTGGGCCAAGTATTCTCCTTCATTCCTGGAGTCCAAATGGGCTTTGAAGTTCTTATCTCCGTAATACATCCACCAATCCAAACAACAACAAGGAAATCAAACCAAATCTCGGGGAGCATCTAATGTGTATGAGATAATGAGCTAAGTCTGTTTAAAGCCTATATTCAAAGTAATGCACAAATTTCCGTATTTCTTTCCTGCTTTAGGAAGTCATAATTTTATGAATTAGTTATAATTTAAAGGCTAGACATTTTTCATAGAAGATAAGCCCTGAGAGATGATAGCTATTTAGTTAATTAATACAGAGCAGCTTAGAAACTGATTCGAGTGACTGATAGTCAACACAATGCCTTGGATAGACTTGTTTTACCCATCCCCATCTAACTAGATTGCATGCTCAGAACAAGCAGACCCTGAAGCTGCAGGGATGACTTTGCTCCAGACCCTGGAGAGGCGGGGTGGTCTTGCAGAGCAGCATGGGGAGAAGAAGGACACATAGCCTCATCTCCTGGTTGAATTGTCACCATTCCAAAGGAACCTAATCTTCATACCTTCTTTAGTGGATATTAGAAACATGAGTTTCTAGACATTCAAGAAGAATGCATCCTTAGTTTTGCAGATCTACATTGTCTACAGAGGCCAGAGTCACCCTTTTCTTCGATTCTACTCTAAAAGAAAGCAGGAAACCATTTTAGCCAAGAAGAGTGACACAACTCTGTGACCAGGCTACTGGCCATTTACCTAAGGAAGATGCTGACTTTACTCTGATCCCTTTCAGGGTTAATTAGTCTTGTTATTTTATAGATACTCATATCAGGTTGCATTTCAGTTGCTTAAGGGCAGTTGGGCATGACTTCTTTTTCTTGGAATCCCCCAGTATCACCTTGGAAGTGATTCTGTACATAAGGAGTACATGTAGTTTTGATATTCATGTGTTATAATGTCGGTTCTCATTTCAAATGCCTGCTTTCCTGGAAATAACCTAGATAGTTTACTAAATACTCAGATTTTCAGGACTTCTGGCAGGGACTTTGGTTGAGGAAGCTTAGACTGAGAACCCAAGAATCTGGATTTTAATCAAGCAGCTGGAGTGAGATTGATAAAAGTGGTCCAGAGATTGCAATCAGGGAAATACTGCCTAGTAAATAAATCTACGCCCTGCCTAGACAGTGGGGAATAAAACACCTTCCTGCCTGTTACGAGCTTTGGGCAAGAAACTCCTGATATCTGGTCTGCAGAAAGCCAACAGGACAATAAAAATAGTCACATGAAGTTGATCACCAGTAAAGTGCCCTGCATCTTAGATATTGCTTCTGACTATGGATCTGTGGTTCATATGTGGTTTTATGCCTCTTCTGGTTGGGACTCTGATGTGTGTTTTGCCATTTGGAGGAGATTTATGATGTTGATGACAAAACTCAAGGTATTTCACTTGTTTCTTCTAGTCTTGGAATCCCACAGCAGTGCCCTTCTCATGGGAGCATTCACATGAGAAAGTAAGAATAGCAACAAGAGTGACAGTGATTTCAATTTAGTGTATTCCTTTGATCAAAAATCTTGGCAAGTTCCTGGTGGTGTCAAAAATCGCTTGGCCTGCCAGGCAGTTAGAGGAGGAACATTTGGAATTGTCATCATCGAACTGGAATTTGAGGTGCAAACTCAGAGAAACTGGTCCAGTGAAAAATCTTGCAACAGTGCGCCATCCAAATATATTAAAAGACATCAAAGAGGAAGTGTTTTCTCTTGTGATTTTCCTTTCACTGTTAACTGAACACTTGTAAAATTGATGATGATATATCTTACTAGTCACCTAGAATGTTCTGTTACCACTGGAGAAAACAAAATTACTTTAATATTTTCGAAGGTTTCTTTACTTTGTAAGATGTATCTGGGGAGCTTATTAAGTTCATTAGAAAACTTGAAGAAATTTAAAAGTACTTCAAAGGGCCTTTTCTTTCCTTTCTCAAGCTACTTCTGCATTTTTAGATAGGAGCATGAATAGATAAAAGAAGAGCTTAGCTAAAACAAATAAAAGTTGATATGTATTTCTGAGGAGTGTGTGAAGGGGAAATGAGACTATTTATTTCCCTCTAGCTGGGCCCTCCCTTCCCTGGTGTTCATAATCAATCCTGACTTGGAGCGGGAGTTTCTTAAGGAAAAATACCAGTCATTGATATTGAGATGTTGCCTCTTTCCTTATAATGCCAGAATATCCTTATTATTAATGTTATATCAATGAGAACAATTCAGAATGGTAACAGTCGATAACTTGTATTGTGTCATATGCTGGGCAAGGCACATAGACATTTGCTCATTGAATTCTCACAACATCCTTGTGAGATTAGCACATTATTAACAACATTCCCACATTCTTAAAATGAAGAATATTGAGAAAGAATACCTTGCCAGACTCTCAAGTTGTCAGGATTGAAGCAGACCACCTAAGGAGGGCATACTTCTCTGCTGGACCTGGAGGGTTTGATGGAGGCAGATTTGGTCCCTGGGGTCCCAGTAATGAGTTCTAGAAACTTTTTTCCCCATGAAGTTGGTATAGGAGTGGGATTGTAGGGGGGACAAAACAAAATTGAAGCTTTATGTTTCCTCTTTTCCTATTGTTGTGTGAGGCTGTCTCTTTATTCAACAGCAAAGGAAGAGCTGCACAGAGTCCCTGTCCTTACTCAGCCTTTCATGACCACGTGGCTCTGTGTCTGCTTCCGCAGTACCCCGTTTGCCCTCGTTGGGCAGCCTGATTTCCATTTTCTGCCCTTCCTGATTACTCCTGGTACTAAGAAATGAGCCATTTCCTGCCTGAAAACCAAAATATCTCATTTGGGTGTAAAATTAAACCACAGACTTGGTTATGTGGCTGGACGACTGGAATTAAATTCATCTTTGAGGTTTCTGGAAGGCTTCAAACTGGGTTCCAATTCTAGAACTTGCACCCTGAGGTGGAAATGCCAGAGAATGTGTGCTCAGCTGGCAAGGTTCTACAATTGTTCCTGACAGCAGAGGAGGATATAGATATCAGCAGGGATATGAGATAAGTATCACTTACCCTTCAGGTGCACCTTATACTTGACCTGGAGGAGATGTTTCTCTCAGCTGAAGTTTAAATGAATATGCAGGCATTCTGAAGGGCTTTCTTCCTGGAGTTGCTTCCGGAGAATCAAAACCTTGTTAGAATTATTCTGGGCACTGATTCAAAGTGTGAAAGGCTAAAATATTGCCAACATGGTAATTTACACAATATAATAGCAGGGGAAAATAAATTATCCACAACTTACAGCAATGCCCTGTGAGCAGAAAGCCTCTTGGAACACACAAAAATTATATCTACAATATATCAGCAACATAAAGCCTGGGATTATAAGAATCAGATTTAGGTTCTCGAAAAATTAGTGGAAATTCCATTTTGCCATCACTTTAGAAATTGAAAAGTAATAATAAATGGGCACAGCCAGTGTTGGGACATGATTGATTGAATTACATATTCCATCTTGTTTGTTACTTAGCACCTTATGTCCTCAGAGGGCTTTGCCCTTGTGCTTCTAGTCAAGTATGAAAACTTGGTAGCATTCCCGTGTTGTCTGCAAGGAAACTGAAGCACTGAGAGTGGGTTTCTTTCAAGGTCACCTCATTGATCTGAGACAAAGCTGTGATGGAGTTGGGAGATCTTAAATCTCTGTGCCCAGGGGATGGCAAAGGCTGTGGTTTAGGCCAGATTTCAGAGAAGAATCAAAGAGAAAAGGTAATTAGGGTTATAAAGGTGTGTGCTGGGAGTCGGACCTTTAAGAAACTCTAACTTGAAATCACTGGCCTTATTATGAACCTTCTGTTTTCTGGGTTTTGAATAAAATTTCCCTTTGCTGTGTAGCTTCTTGGTCATCTCTCTTGGAAACATGACATTCCCTTGCTGTGGTCTCTATTATGTGACTGTTAATTCCTAAGAAGATATTACCTCAGAACGTAGTTTGGAATGATGAAGCAATAAGATCCCCTGCTGAATAATATGGAAAAAGAGCAACTGCATGAAATTTTTATGTAGGATCCAGAAAGGTAGGCGAGAAAGTTAACAGCAGAATAAGAGAAGCAAAGAAGGAAGAGCAAATTTTTTGTTTTCTGGAACAGAGACCATGGACTTAGGAAAATATTTGGGTGCAGGGAAGGCTTCACAGCCTCAGTAAGAGATGGAATTCATCTTGGAATCTCTTCATGTTGCCCACGCCCAGCCATTGCATCCAACATTCACACTTCCTCCTCTTTTTCTGTAACTTCCACCTTTGTGCTCAGTGAAAAGTAACACACACCATCTGTGTTTCAGGTATTGAGGGTGCTTGGCCAGAGGACTGAATACCTTTCTCTTTTACCTTCCACTTCACTTGTTGCACCAGCCTCTTAACTCTCTTTCTTTTGGTGGTCTCCCCCTATTTCAGTTCTACTGTGTTTCAGACCATCTGGATTCACTTTTTTTTTTTTTTTTAAGATTGTATTTATTTATTTGACAGACAGAGATCATAAATAGGCAGAGAGGCGGGTAGAGAGAGAAGCAGGCAGACCTGAGCCGAAGGCAGAGGCTTTAATGCACTGAGCCACCCAGGTGCCCGCGGATTCACCATTTTAACTGAAATTCTGACCATGTTACTGGCTGGTTCAAAGCCTTTGATCATCCTTCCCCACTACCATCCCCTGAATCAGAAGTCAACTGATTAGAGCCCAGATTCCCACAACCCTCCATTCTCTGGTACCATCTTCCCTATGTTAAGCTTGTCCTAGCTTGTTTTTACAGTTTCTACCTGAAATTCTAGCGAAGTATAAGGTTCATTGTTTACTGAGCAAATCTCAAGGTTCCTATATCCACTTCGTTATTCATTCTCATTCTTCCATAAGAACAATATCAATTTCTTCCCTCAGCCATGTCTGCATCTGTTGGTCTACTATTTGTCCTTCAAGACTCACTTTGATGGTCACTCTTGTCTCTATTTCAGATGTTGGAATTCGCATGTGATGTTTAGAAAACATTGGTTTCCCAAGATGACTGATTAAATTTGAGAAAAGGGAACTATATTATAAAAAGTGTTTAGTGTTTCTCTGAGTTGACTCTTTAATGGCAACCAAAGAAGAAATGTGATTGGAGAAATATTTCTCTGGCATCTGTATACATGATAATGTAGATTGGGGCCTACATTTGATGGACTACCACAAAAGCTACTATCCTAATATTTTTATTCCAAGGCTGTTTGGAAATTCCTTGATTTCAAGGAAACCAGACTCAATCCCAGGTTTAGGGGCAAGTATATAACCTAGTTGTACCCAAGAAGATGTTTATTGAAGTCTTGCTAGGAAATTCCTGAGAAAGTGTTTCCCTCCTACCCCATCTTACTGCTATATTCATCTCGTGACCATGACTAGGTGGCCAAGATCATTGTAGAGATCTTACTTCAGGCCCTTCAGGAAATCTTTAAGGTACTAAATCATACTAATTATTGCCTACCATTATGAGAGGAAAAAGGAAAAATACATTTTTATATATTGTTAATCCAGCTTTCTGCTTCTTTTTATAATTTCCTATGTCTCTCTCAAAATCTCTCTCTCCTTGTCATAAAACACACACACACACACACACACACACACACACACACACACACAGGTACACACACTAATCTAGGTTTAGTAGTATCAGAGAGGTTATATATCCTATATATATATGCTGTAGGAGGGGAGAATAAGAATCACTGAAAAGTACCTTAGCAATAACATAGTTTCACAGATAAGAACACTGAAGTCAAGCAAGGAGAAGTGACTTACCCATAATAACACAGCAACAGATTTTTAACCAGAACACATTTCTTCACTCTTAGACAAGGGCTTTTATCTACTTTTTCCTGTGTGGTTAACCACATGCTCTTTATAAGGATTTATGAAGACAGAAGAAATTTACCTCTGAGAATTCCTTCCCCATTGTTTCCTTATGAGAGTTTTAACTTTTGAAGCAGACAGAGCAACAGATTGGGCTTGAATTTGAGGGTATTTTGTGAGTTGAGAAAGTTGCTTTCTTTTCTGTGTATCTTCATTTCCTGATCTCTAGAATGAAAATTAAGATATGATTGAGTTCATAGATTTCTTCTGAAAAAAAAAAAATTCAGGTGAATGTATGTGAAATGCTGAGCATAGCAGCTGGCACAGAATAATACTCAATAAAGGTTAGCTCTCACTAACATTCTTGCTGGGACCTTGGAACATTGGCCACAGCCACCATTGACCAAGGTGTCATTTATTCAATTCTATTCTAGTCATCAGAGGCATTATGGATAAATTATGTCAGTAACTAAAAGGAAAACATGGCATCATTTTCCAAATATATGATGTATTGACTTTGTTATTGGAAATGTTGTGGGGAGATAGAGTCTGTAAAAACTCAGATGATGGATGGAAAGCAATAAGAAAAGTGAATGAAAAGGCATTGGAGAGAGTAGTAGTTTTTCAAAAGCAATTAGATCAGAATCATAATTTTAGATGCACTGTGATGAGGGCTTGGGTGAAAGTTGTTAGGGGATGAAATGGAAAGAGTAGATTCTAGAGGCGTAATGATGAAAACAAATGACTGGACCTGACAACGCACTTCATATATTATGAAGGGTGGTTGAAGTGAGAACAAAGACAATGCCAAATTAAAGCGAATCATTAACTTTTCTTGCTTCTATCGGTGATCCTGAATTTTTCATGCTGTGTGAGAGATATGATGTACCTCGTATGTACCTGGAGGGCATGATTCCAATCATGGTTGTAAGTGAAAGTAGGGTGAGTCTGATTGTCCTTTTAAAATGTGAAGCAAGAAGGGCACCTGGGTGGCTCAGCGGGTTAAAGCCTCTGCCTTCTGCTGAGGTCATGATCCCAGGGTCCTGGGATCGAGACCCACGTCGGGTTCTCTGCTCCTTAGGGAGCCTGCTTCCTCCTCTCTCTCTGCCTGCCTCTCTGCCTACTTGTTATCTCTGTCTATCAAATAAATAAATGAAATCTTAAAAAAAAAATGTGAAGCAAGAATGGGCATTTTGGAGCATTTAGAACCAAAGCAAATTAGGCTAATTTTGGAGGACGGTTTTTGGAAATCTCTCTGCAGTCAGTTAAGTTTTCTCAAAAACCTTTATGATGGAGGTTAAGCAACTTGAGTAAAGGGTGAACATTTCCATCGAGATTTTAAATGCTGAGCCAATAAATCAGCCTTCCGAAGGATGTGAGGAGCACCTGCTTGTTTGCCCTGTTTCCTTTTCAGGTGCTCGCGATTTCTCTTTCACGTATGGTTTATAGTGTTGATGGAGGGCTTGAAGGAGAACTCAGATGGAATTTATTGTATGGTTTCAATTCAAAGCCACTGCCGAGAGGAATCTGACCAGAAGCTAATGTGATGAGGATTTATTTTTGTGAGGTGGGGGAAGATCCAGTCAAAACCCACACAGACCTCAAGCTTACAAACACAGATTGTTCCTCTGAATTGCCAGGCCCTTTCTTTAGATTCCAAAGATAACCTGGAAGATCTTAGCCAATAATAAAGTAGAATAAAGAATCAGATTCTTGCCCTTGCTTTTAACCAAATTCACTATTACTTTGCCAGGGCTGCCATAACCAAATACCATAGACCAGGTAGCTTACATAATAGAATTTTATTTTCTCAAAGTTTTGGAGGTGGGAAGTTCAAAATAAAGGTGTCAGCAAAGTTGGTTCCTTCTGGAGGTTCTGAGGGAGAATCTTCCTCTGTTTCTTCCTTACTTCTGGTGGTGATTTTCAATCCTTAGCCTTCAGCTGCATTGCTCCAGGCTCTGCCTCTGTCACCCCTGACCACCTTCTTGTGTGTCTTTGTGTTCCTGGGTTTTCATCTGATCTCCTTAGAAGGAAGACAGGCATTGGATTTGGCATTAGGCATTGGATTTCAAATAACAGTTTGTTATTTGAAGCTGAATCAAATCCAGGCAAATCCTTGTCTTAACTTTATTACATATTTAAAAATCCTATTTCCATGGGGTGCCTTGGTGCTCAGTTGAATAAGCATCTGCCTTCGGCTCAGGTCATGATCCCAGGGTCCTGGGATTGAGCCCCACATCAGGCTCCTTGCTTGGCGGGGAGTATGCTTCTCCCTCTGCCTGCTGCTCCTCCTGCTTGGGCTCAATCTCTCTCCCTGTCAAATAAATAAAATCTTAAAAAAAAAAAATTCTATTTCCAAGTAAGTCCTCATCGCAGGTACTGGGTTTAGAACTTCACAACCTATCTTCTTACACACAGCAGAAAGCAATGCTCTTTTTGTTCTTTTTCTTTCATGCTTGAAGGTTACTGGAGGTGGTCGTTGGACTCAACATTGCACATTTCTATCACGATTTTCCATTCTTTATGCAGGAGATACGATCTTGATAGAATTGACAGGACATGGTAACTCATTTGAAAAAAGTGGAGGTAAAAAATAGTCACCTGACCACCAATCCTTGAGAAAGGCTTAAAGAAGTGACTATGTGCAGGGCACTTAGGTATGTGCTATCCCTAGGGACTTCTCCATTTAAGCAAGGCATTAATCTAGGACAGTGTGATCCTTCTTTTCCTTATTCCAATTACTATAGTAGAGTTACCCCTACTGACCTCCCCATACTCGTTTCCTATATCTTTTATTCTGTGACAAAATTTCTTGTCATTTTAAATATATATTTTCTTCTATTCCTTAGTAAAGAAAGAGAGAGAGAGAGAAGGAAAGAGAGAAAGAAAGAAAAAGAAAGAAATATTTTAAGCCTTTCTGCTGGGATTTCCTAGTTAAATTAACCATTTGATTGTTTTGTTTTGTTTTGTTTTGTTTCATTTTGTTTTGGTCTGGTCAAGGGGATATACATGAAAGTGTTGTGATGGCTTCCAGCAATGATCCTTAAAAGAAGAGGGCCCATTCTTTTTCATTCCTCCTATTTGCCCGTCGCTGGAATTAAGTTGTGAGGGCTGGAGCTCACTTGGCCATTTTAGATCACAAAGAGGATGCTGAAGCCACGGTATTGAAAGAACCTGAGTTCCTGATAGTTTTCTGAAGCTGCCCTTCCAATTCTAGACCGATGATCTTTATTTAAGCTACTGTTACTTTAGACCGTTCGTTATTTGAAGCTGAATCAAACCCCGATACATTCTCATGCTATCTTTCAGTCATTCTCTGCTCCTGTGTTTTTGAAAACATCAAGTATAATTTGAATTTAGGAATTTTTACTTGCTGTTACCTCTACCTGAAGTATTTCCGCTCCATTTCAGTGGCTGTGTGGTTCCCTCCAGTTTCTTTCTGGCCTCGGCTCCTGTATTACGTCTTGAAAGAGGAGGTGGCTAGTGCTACTGACTCCACCTGCATTGTGACCCCAATCTCTTTCCATCCTATAAGCTCTTGTTTGCTTTGGAACATCCCTTTATCA
The DNA here is from genome assembly GCF_022355385.1 of Mustela nigripes. Classification (NCBI taxonomy): domain Eukaryota; kingdom Metazoa; phylum Chordata; class Mammalia; order Carnivora; family Mustelidae; genus Mustela; species Mustela nigripes. The sequence continues at coordinate 90,752,247 of NC_081559.1, read as the reverse complement.
GTCTCTGAAGATGGCTCATTTGTTTACTTGCTTATCCTCAGTTTCTCCCATAGAATATAATCTCCAGAACCTTGTATGTTGGCTCATCATTGTATCTCTAGGGCCTCAAATTAATTGTGACAGTAAGTTCTCAGTAGATAATGCATGGAATAAATTAATGAAGTCTTCTGGATCCTCTCTTAGCCTGAGAAAGTTTCAAGAATTCAGCTTTTCTTCTTTCTTTCTTTCATTTCTGTGACCAATGACTATAAAGAAGAAGATGTTGGAACAGAACTTGGAATTTTGGCTTCATATTCTTCTTTCTTGAACCCTCTTTGTATGAGTCATAGACTCATAAAATCGTTTACCATTCGAATAGGAGCAATATATACATAATTTAGCCTAATAAATAACACGTTTACTCCACCGAATGGTCTGGCTTTAGTGCAGGATTAGCTACATATATTTTAAAATAATTATCTCTTAGATTTTATTTAAAATATTTAAAGTTGTTCATCAAAACTCAACTTCTGAGTGTGTGATAGTTAGGCTACTGATTAGAAAATCTGAAATTTTTATTGAAAAAGTTATGTTGAGTCTGGATATAATCAGCATAATGGGGAATAAAAAGCATGGACTTTGGATCAAAGCTTTGAGTTCAGTTACTGAATCTGTTGTCACTAGTTATGTGTCCCTGGGCAAATTCCAGGGACTCCATGAGCTGTTTTCTCTGTTCAGTAAGGAGGAGGATAACTCCCTTACTGGGTTTTTATCATTAAAATTAGAAGAGATTGTGCTTATGGAAGATCATTAAGAACCCTGTAAATGTCAATCCCTTTTCTTCTGATTAGGGAAAATCGCTTAACAAAAACAAACAAAAAAGATTTCTTTTAAACTATCTTTATTGTGAAATATAAAAGCACATGGAAAAGTGACTAAGACAAAACCATAGAGATTAATGGATTATGTATTGACCAACAAGTTAATATACTGAATACCTAGTCCAGAATTAAGCATCATCGATACCCCCAAACCCTGCCTCTGGCAGACCTCTTCTTGATCACAGTGACTTCTCTTTCAAAACAGTCACCACTCTTTTGACTTCCATGGTAATCTCAAATCCTTCCTCTTCCAAGAGTTTAAAGCCTCAAAATGCAAGTTTCCAACACAAGTTTACTTTTGCATAATTTTGCACCTTGTAAAATGGAATCAGATAGTACGTCTTCTTCTTCTTCTTCTTCTCTTCCCCCTCCTCCTCCTCCTCCTCCATCTTCTTTTTTCTTAGAGAAGGAGAGGGGAGTAGAAGGAGAGACAGAATCTTAAGCAGGCCCCACACCCAGCTTGGAGCCCAGTGTGGGATCGAACTCGCAACCCTGAGATCATGACCTGAGCTGAAATGAAGAGGTGACACATAACACACTGAGCCACCTAGGAGCCCTAGTATCAATTCTTTAGTGTCTAATTTCTCTTACCTAAAATTACATATTTGAAAGTTTATCCATGCTATTGCATATGTCTGCACTTACTCCTTTTAGGTGTAATTTAACATCCCAAATGATGAATATAATTACAAGTTATTGAGTCTATTCTCAATAGGACATTCTCTCTCCAATGTGGGGATGTTATGAATAATACTATCAACCTTATTCTTATGTTTGTCTCTTGGAGCAGCTTCCCCTACTTTTTTAGAGTATCCTTAGGTGTGGATATGCATATTGTGAAATTTACCATGTCAAAAAAAAAAAATCAACTGAGTACATTTAAAGATCTAATTGGCTTTTTGCAGTGATTCATGAATTGGACACATCCCATCTAGCAAATAAAAGGGAGCTTTGAGGAGTTATTTAAAATGGGAGGATTTTATAGGCAGAAAAAGAACAAAACAAGGAGATTATTAGCAAAATAAAAGAAAGGATTGTTTCACACAATGTGACATACCTTGGAGGAAAGAGCCTTGGAGGAAAAGTCCTTACCTCACTAGTGCTGATCAGGAAATTCCAGACTGACTGGTTTAAAATTCCACTCCTGCAAAAGGCTGAAATTACAATTAGCAAAGGTGAGTCCATTTTGGACCTGATGTTTCTTTTTTTAGTACTAGATAATCCTAAAATATTTCCAAGGTGTTTTGAACCCTTGGTATTCTCAGTGGCAGTGTAGAAGACTTCTTTGTGTACCCTGTCCTCATCACACCCTCCTCTTTCACAGTTTTTGAATAGCAAATGGGCTTTCTTCATGCTGAAAACAAACCAAAACAAAACAAAAATGTAGAGACTAGGGAAATAATGGTCACTTAAGGAAAACAAAAAAGTGTCATTTCATTGAAATGAATTTAAGAAATGACACATAATAGGCGTTAGTATTACAGAGAGATAATCACCCTTGTCCCTTTCCTTCTCCCTGAGGTTCAGGGACCCAGTGTATCTGATTACCCTCAATACCCCAGGGTGGTAATTATTTCATGTAACAGCAATGAGGCATCCAAGGTGTTGTTATCAAAATCCCTCTTAGCACTATAGCTAAACACATTAAATCAGGACTTTGTCAACTGTGAGGTCTGTGGGGATTAATCTGTCCTTTCTCAGAACATAACTGACAGTCAAAATATTTTTTGGAATCCATTTTACATTTTCTTTCTCAAGGGTCCAGAAAGAATTTATTATAGGAAGACCAAAAATATAGAATAGAGGATTTCATTAGCTGACAAATGAAACTTGAAATCCATAAACATGTCTCCAAAAGGATGGACAGAGAAGGTTAAAAAAAAAAAAGATAATAAGAATTTCTATTATATTTGCATTTGTAGAATTTAGATGCCTCTCCAAACAAAGGTGAAGACTTTCATCAATGTTTTTATCTCAACAGTGCTGGTTGAGAGATGACTTAAAGGCAGAGTTTAATATGTATTTAAATATTTCTGTTTATGTCTCTTTTACAATTACAATATGTAATCTTATATTGACTTCGTGCTTTCCAATTAAGCAATTTTTTTCTGTTTTCTTCTAATTTTTCTTCTCTGAGAAAATTTTCACTTTCACAGATTTATTTTTCCTTAGTTTATTATGTCTCACTTCATGATTATGAAAATATTAATAATAGCTACCATTTATTGAGTCTTAAAAGTACTCACTGATGTTTTGCAAAATGGTTGGAATAGATTGTCTTATTAATTTCCCACATCATCCCTGGAAGACAGGTATAATTATTTCCACTGTGCAAATCAAGAGACAAAGCTCAGAGAGGTTAATGCAACGTGGTCTAAATCACACAGCTAGACATACTGTTGTGGTTGTCTGAATTCTGAGACAGTGCTTATTCCCCTACACTCTGCTGGCTCCCTGAAATGCTTGCTGTCTCAATGATCTTCACAGGGAGCAACACTGATGTTCAGGGTATGATCCTTGCTTACTTGGAAATGTCCCATGTTTTGCAGAATGTCTAGCATCTGGACTCCTTTCACACTGCTGCCTGGCAAGGAATGGCAGTTCTGCTGGGCTGTTCAGGAGGACCAGGACCAAGGACCCATTATCTGTGGACCTATCTCTTTCCCTACAGGCCTGTGAGCCCTTCAGAGGCAGTGACCATGTAGTATGCATTTTGTACCTTTTGAATGTCTTATACACACAAGAAAGCATTTAATGAACATTTCTTGAATGGTTACTGAGTAATAATATTTTAAAAGGACATCAAGATAGGAGACTTTCTTAAAGTTTTACAAATAATGCTAAGTTCAGGCTCGACTCAGTTATCTTTAAAGAAAAAAAAATGCCATGGAGAAAACTGTGAAGATTTACTTGTATAAGGTGTTACTTGAGTTTTAAAGAATGAAGTTAGAGGTGCTGTTATTCCAGCCACAGTATTAGGATCTTCATTCTTAATCTCTCTCCCTTTCTCTTTGTTTTGTTTTTATTTTTAGCTCTCATTTCTTGAGCACTTGTAGTATGCTGGGCATGGTTTCAACTGTGAATTGTGTCAGTTGTAGTATCATTTAATAGTTCAATAAGGTTATGACTCACATTTTATAGATGGGAATATTAAGACTTGAGAGATTAGTAAATTTATCTATGGTCATATAACTTCTAAGTGGCCAGGATTATTTTTTTGTAATTTCATGAAATAAAATGTATTTGTACATATAAAAATTATCTGTAGTAAAATAAAGAACATTACACCACACTGCAGAGAGAGACAATGAAATCAAACATACCTCTACAGCTGTTCTTTGCTATTTAACAGATAGTGTACTTTTACACGGATTTTATTAGTTAGTGTCCAGGATTTGAATCCAGGTCTGTGTGACATAAGAACCCATATTCTTAAGAAGCAAATGGTAGGTATATGTTGGAACGCAACCCGATCCTCGCCAATGCGACTGCGGTCGTGTCAGATCCTGTGAGAAAACTCCAAGAGATGGAGGATAAGAGCCTTTCTGGGCCGATGTCTGGAATGGACATAGGAGGATCCCCGGGGTGCTTTCATGTCCTCCTTTAGATGAATCTGGTAAGTGTGGAGAATCCTTAACTTGCTCTTGTCATTTACAGCTAAGAGGTAATTGTTGTTGCTCACTTGTCACACTTGATTGCCTGCACGTGGCCCACGCCCCACATGTAGCTCACGTCTCACATGCAGTTTGCGTCCTGCACGTAAATCTATATCCTGTTTGTAACCAGATTTTGTGTAAAGTATAAAAGAACTGATTGTAAGAAGTAAAGGCATCTACTAATCATCTGCTGGTAGTCCCACCATCATTTTGGCTCCCATCACCAGGATCCCCACCTCACGAAGATGACAAGATGTCTATTCGGGGCATTGGCCCAGGAAGACTCTTGCCCTCCGTCTCCTGGAATTTTCTCACCAGATCTGTCATGACCCCAGTCACATTGGCGAGGATCTGGGTTGTGTTCCAATAGTTATAGGATTGTTTTAGAGTCCTAGAAGAATTGAAATATCCCAAAAGGGTATCCATGTATAACTTGTGTCTATTTTACCACTGTCCTTGTTTCAGATGGATGACCTCCCCTTAATCAGCTAGTTCTGTTAAATTCTGTCTAGTTCTTCCTAAGACAGGTGATGCTGGACTTTGCTTTCCAAATCAGCTCCCCTCCAGGTATAGAGACCTGGGCTCTAATCTGGAGACAGCACTCAGAAATTCAGAGAATCATCCACATGGAGAAGGCTGGTTGCAGACCAAGAAGAATCTCAGGGCACACATGGCTCGGTAGCCTGTCTGCCTGATGAATGGTGATGATTTTAAGGGAAGATTCTCCCTAGAGTCAACAAGAAGTGAAGCTCCCATAGCTTCTGGGTATAGGTGATATACCCTATCCATAGAGGGGTTTGGGCAGGTGGTAAGCACCATCACCTCCTGTCTGCCTTTTGGAGGTGTGGGGCTCTGGTGATCTATAGGGTCTGAATTGGCTTCTTTGTGGACTCTGCTCAGATCTTATCCCCCATTGATAATGTACCAACTAATCTCTTACTTTCCCATATCTCATCCAACTCTCTCCATTATCTCAAACATGGGAGGTCTTTTTCACTCTTGGTGGCAGAGAACATTTCTTTTTCTGATCACTTTTATTCAGCTTTTGCTTTTGTACTGTAGATCTTTTCCATGACTTTGACTGCCTATTTTCCTTCATCATTTCTGCTGTTTTCACTTCCTTGTTGCAAGGAATGCCCAAGAAACTGAGTGAAGGAATGAACCCAGGGATAGAAGACAATACACTAGAAATTAACACATGAGGTTACCACTACAATATTCGTTAGGGTTGTCAGATTTAGCGAGTAAAATACATCATGCCCAATTAAATTGGAATTTCAGATGAATGATTTTTTTTTTAATGTAAGTATACCTCATGTAATATTTGAGACATACTCATGTTGCTTATTGTTGTTTATCTAAAAGTCATATTAAATATTGCATCCTGTATTTTATCTGGCAATCCTATCGTAAATTCATCTGGTTAAAAATGAGCTTATTCCTCTATTTATTATAGTTATAACAAATTAATACCAGCAGTAACTCATGCTACTTGTGGGTAAAATAAGTTTTCTCTGCTTTATTTATTGGGCTGCCTTTGAAGAGGATTTCTCATCATTTGGTTGGCATGAATCTGACCATATTCTAAGCGTGTTCTGGGTCTTGAGTCTCTTTGCTTTCTGATCTAATATAATTATCAATTAGACACCATTTCTGAATTAATTACACTAGCCATCTGAGCCCCCAGATTATTCACAGCCTAAGCAAGTGTTCATTGCCTATCTATGCTACCTGTCTCACTGGCCCTAGACTTAGCTGAATGCCTCTCCGTCAACATGACTCCACTAGAGGTAGTTGTAGATGGAGTATTCAGGAATTATGAAGTGAATGCATCAGTTATCTATTTATACAATAATGTGGGCACCAAATTATCGCAAAACCCAGTGACATCCAACAATAAAAACATTGAGCTCCTGGGGTGCCTGGGTGGCTCAGTCCATTAAATGTCTGCCTTCAGTCCAGGTCATGACCCCAGTGTCCTGGGACTGAGCCCCACAGTGGGGCTCCCTGCTCAGCAGGGAGCCTGCTTCTTCCTCTCCCCACTCCTTGCTTGTGCTCTCTCCAGCTATCTCTCTCTCAAATAAATGAATAAATAAATAACATCTTTAAAGCAACAACAATAAAAAACATTTAGCTCCGGAGTCTGTGGGGTTCATCTGATCTGGTCTGCTCACTGGGATCTGGTCTGTGTTTGCTCCTGTGTCCATGGCCTGCTGTGCCTCTGCAAGACAGACTTGTCAAGATTGGCTGGACTTGTTTACATGTCAGCAGGCTGTGGGCTGAGCTAAGATGGTTTCACTTAGGAAAACTGAAACGTCTCTTACCTTTCCTCTTGGAGGCTAGCCTGCTCTCATAACACTGTCAGAGGGCAAGAAAGACCAGATATGCCCGGAGCTTTCTAGGCTGGACCTGTGTCACTCTATTAACATCCAGTTGTGGTATCAGTTCAAAGTCAAAGAGCGGGGTGAGAGACTGCTCTTTTAGTAAAAGGATCTGCAAAGTCACATTTCAAAGGGTGTGCAGGCTGAGGTAAAAAATTGGTGCTTTCAGTGTGATGAGATTACCATAGACAGCATAACTTTCCAAACTCAAGTAATTTAGGGGAAAAAAAAAAAGATACCACCTAAGTAAAACAGCATTGCGCATGGCACTGAGGCAGGTGATGGGGACAGAAGATGGGTCTTGAATAAGATCAGGGTCACCAAAACCAGACTGGGGTGACTGGTAGGTATGGCAGGAGAGAAGCTTAGAGAGTGAGGGTGGGTCCAGAAAGTACAGGTCTTGCTGGTCTTTGAAAATGTGAATCCTTCTCATTTTATAGTTATTTTACAAAATTCATGGTGGTTTTGTCACTTGTCCTTGAGTATTACTTTCTGCAACTGTATGATGAGAGATTGCATTAAGTGAAAACTTATTAGTTTTAGGACTAATCTAGTTAGTAAATGTGGATTTATTTGGGCCAGAATAGTGTTAATTAATTTTTTTAATGCTTTATGAATGCTGTTCTTCAAGTTTGCACAGACCTGCTATTCTAATCTTTTAACTTGCTGCTTTGCACATTTGTATTTTCTACCTAGCTCTCAAGGAATTTGAGCTTGAAATTCCTTAGTAAGGTAATTTTGGTTCTCTCCCAATTCTATATTTCTCATTATCAGGGAAGCATGAGTATAAATTTGGGGCGGTACTGATTTGAGAGAGAAAACAATTAGATGAAAAAAAGTTTTACATAATCGCTCTGAAAATATCAGTGGATCAAAACAATCTCAGGTTGGCAAGAAACAGCCAAAATAATTTGCTTAATTAAAATAGCCAACATTTTTGGGGCCAAGATGACAAAGGTTGCTTATCTATTTATTTGTCCCAGGAGACAAGATACTGATAAATGAGAATATAAATAATTAAACTGTGTAGAAATTATAACTAACTGAAAGCACTATAGGCTTAGGATCAGGAAATATGCTTTACCTGAATATCTTTTATTTAAATTGAACTCTAAATTTCTTAAAATTCTCTACTGTGATTACTTTGAAGTAAATGCCATGACGTCTTTGAAAAAGGAACTGTATACAGAGATGAAGCAAAGGATCCTTGCCATATCAAATTATACTTTCCATAAGTGAGAACATATGTTTTAGATGTAACAGATTTCAGAGAATTATCTTAGGCATGATACGCTAGAGGCACATGGATTGAAATTCATAAACGATGCAAACTTGCATGTCTATATGTTGTCTGCTAGACAAGGGAATTTCTTGCCAACCTTTGGCTTCACAAACAGAGTTTCCTACAATGGAGTATCCACATCTGTTGTATGAAACCAATGGAAAAATCAGGAAAATGTTCAGTGCAGAAGATTTCAGCTTATAGGGCAGTCAGATTCAATTTATTTAAATTGCAGGTTTAAAACATGTTTATTCTTGCTGTTTTTGAAAGATCATAGGCCCACTGACTTTCTACCGGCCAACTGGGAAGCAGCTGAGACAGATTTAAGGTGAGGGAGGACATTGTAAGCATCACATATTGAGAATCAGGAGGAAGTACTAAGAAGGTCGATCCTTCCTTCATCCACAAAAAATAATTACAGTCACTGAAAAATAAATTTTTAAATTTGAGTTCAGCTTATAATTCCCAAATTGGGAAATAGAGCAAGTCTATAAAGGGTCTTTCAAAGGTTAGACCTTTCAAAGACAGAACAGTGACACCAGGCAAGGAGCAGGTGGGACAAATTTACCAATCAACTTACTAAATGATAAGGTATTAATTTATTGTTGAAGTGTGCCCATCTACTCGTTTTTAAATTCAATTTCATTCATTTATTCATTCATTTTAACATTGACAAAGTGACTATTAGCTTAATTTATATGTGATTAGCATATAATAGACAAATGATAAATATTTTTGAGTCAAAGATGAAAAAGAGTAACAAAAAAACAAAAATTACTGAAGCAAAAGAGGAAAGCAAAAAACAACTCATTATCATTAATATTTTGGTTTTGAGTCATACTATATATATTATTTGCTAATCTTTTTTCCCCCAGATTCTGTTTCTGTAACACTAAATGTGCTTACAAAAACTAATTTTTATCCACTGAAGAGTACTTTCATATTGTTTCTAGATATCAATTTATAGATTGCCTACAAAAATCTCTAGGCCATTAATCTATTTATTTTGTTGTCTCCATAGTTTAGTTTATTCACATGCTTTCAAAATTCTAATCATATTCTTATTATGTAAAGAATAGATGCTCATTAAAAAATTCAGATGTACATAAAAATGTAGTCATTTCTCAATTATAAGATGATAATTGAAATTTATGCCAATATTTAATATCACTTTTGAGGAAAAGATATTTTGTTACACATGCCTGTCAATCATAAAACACAATCTGATTTTAGAAGGAATGGAAAAATACATCTTGGAATTGAGAACTTACAGTATTAATAATAAACATCTTGAGCACGTGTGGAGGATAACAAATGTACCAGATTGTGCCAATCACCAGCAGAGTCTTATGAAGGAGGTGTGGTGCTTGTTATTATGATTCATATTTTAAAGGGAAGGAAATTCATACTTAGAGATATTAAAAAACTTGTTCAAGATCACACGAAATGTAGTAGAGGTAAAATTTAAACCCAGACAAACCTGAAATGAGAAATCATTTTATTTAATTATGAGATTTATATATATATACATATACACACACACACAAAACAATAAAATACAGTATGTATAGCATACTATAAAATAAATGCAGAATATATAATTATTATAAATAATGTATATAATAAGTATATGTTGTATATAGCATATGTTATATATATAATTAGACAAGTACATTATTTAATAATGTATAAAAATATTTTAAATAAAATATATATTATATAAGCATACATAAAAACATATTATGCATATAATATGATAAAAATATATAAGATAAATTTGTCATTTTAATAAATTTTAAGTATACATTTCAGTGATGCCAATTACATTCCCAGCATTGTGCAAGCACCACTATGTATTTTTATCATCTTAAACAGAAACTTATCACCATTAAGCAATAACTCCTCATTTCTCTTTCTTCCCAGCCCTTGGTGATCATTATTTTCTGTTTCTATGAATTTGCTTATTGTAGATATCTAATATAAGTGGAATCATCTAATATTTGTTCTTTTGTTTCTGGCTTATTTCACTTAGCATAATGTCTTAAATATTTATCCACATTGTAGCATTTAACGGAAGTTATTTCTTTTTATTGCTGAATAGTATTCTATTGTATGTATATGTTTTATTTACCTATTCATCTCTTGAAAGATACATGTGTTATTTCCACATTTTGGTTATCGTGGATAATATTGGTGTAAATATTAACATAATATTTGTTTGCATAACTATTTTTAATTCTTTTGGTATATACCCAGTAATTGCTGGTTAAATGGTAATTGTATGTTTCATTTCTCAAGGAAACGCTTCAATATTTCCCCAGTGGTTACATCATTTTATTTTCCTACCATAAATGCAGAGAGCTCCAGTTTACATCTTTGCCAACACTTGTTATGTTTTATTTTTTGATCATGGCCATCTTAGTAAGTGTGAAATGATATCTCATTGTGGTTGGATTTGTTTTCCTAATGACTATACTGAACATCTTTTGACGCACTTAGTGGTTATTTTTATATTCTTTGGAAAAATGTCTACTGGGAGAAATGTCTTTTGCTCATCATTTATCAAGTTATTTGTATTTTTGTGGCTGAATTGTAGGAGTTCTTTATATATCTTGGATATATGCTTTGCAAATAAGCATATTTTTCCTATTCCATAGATTGTCTTTTTATTGTCTTGATAATATCTTCTGATGCACAAAAGTTCATTATGATGAGATTCAATTTGTGTATTTTTTTCTTTTGTTATTTATGTTTTCAGTGTCATATCTAAGAATCCATCACCAAACCTAAGGTTATGAAGATTTAGTTTTATGTTTTCTTCACGTTTCTGGTTTTTACTTTTTTTTATAGGCCATTGATCAATTTTGAGTTAATTTTTGTATATGGTGTGAGGTAGGGGTCCAACTCCACTTTTTTGCATGTAAAAATCCAGTTGCCTCAGCACCATTTGTATACAGAGACTATTCTTTCCCCATTGAATAGACATGATGCCCTTGTTGAAAAATTAGGTAGTTATAGATGTATTGTTATTTAGTGCCTCTCAATTTAATTCCATTGGTCTATATGTTTATTCTTATGCCAGAATGATACTATTTTGATTACTGTAGATTTGTAGAAAATTTTGAAATGAGGGAGTATGAGTCCTTCAACTTTATTTTCAAGATTGTTGCAGCTATTCAAGGCCCATTGTAATTTCATGTAAATTTGAAATTTGACTTTTCCATCCCCCCAAAACCGCTATTTGGATTTTGAGAGAAATTGCATTGAATATATAGTTTACATTGGGTAGTTTTGACATCTTAACAATACTGAATCATCCAATCCATGAACATGGAATGTCTTTCCATTTATTCAGTCCTTCTCTAATTTCTTTCTGCAATATTTTGTAGTTTTCAGTGGTATAAGTCTCACCTTCTTGGTTAAATTATTCCTAGGTATTTTATTATCTTAAGTGACATTGTATATGGAATTTCTCTCTTAATTCCCTTTTTGAATTTCTTATTGCCTGTGTACAGAAACTTAATTGATATGTGCGTTGATACTGTAGCATATAACTTTGTTAAACTCATTTATTAGTTTTAGTATTTTTTTTATCTTCTTTCTTTTCTTTCTTTTTAAGATTTATTTAGTTTTTTTAAAGAGAGAGAGAGAGGGAGCAGACAGAGAGGGTAAAGCAGGCTGTCTACTGAGTAGGGACCCCAATGTAGGCCTCATTCCCAGGACCCATGAGATCATGAAGTGAGCCAAAGGAAGATGATTAATCAACTGAGCCACACAGGTACCCATTCTTCTGTATTTTCTAACATAGCATTTAATCATTTGTGAATAAAGATGATTTACTTATTTTCTAATTTAGATGCTTTTGTGTTTTTAATGAATTTATTCCTATTATTTTTCAAGAAAATAAAATTCAACTCTAATCTTATCATTCAAAGGAGATAATTGCTGACAATTTGACAGATATCTTTTTAGATACTTTTTCTCTCCATCCATCCTATCATATTCTTACCCATATTTCTTTTGAATTATATATAATAAGCATATATTTTATATTATATGAATGTAATATTTTAGTAATTTATATTTAATATTACATATTTTTCCTTAGAAAATTATTCATTTTATTTCAGATTGCAATTACTTATTTAGACTGGACAGAACTTTATTTTATGAAAACATTCAGTAAACCAGATCTTCAATTAAAAATTTTCCTAAAGCATTTATATGTATTATTTTATTCTTCCTACTTATCTCTAATTATTTTTCTAGATTTTTGATTTAAATTTTAACATTTATCCATTCTTTATTTAAAAATAATTTATGATTTTTACTTGTCTGATTATAATTTTAATGATTTTCCATACATAGTTTTCTCATTGTAAGTACATTTCCTTAACCTGTGATTGCAGTTGTACATTTTACTTTGACTTATGAATTATTCAGGCTGTTTAATTATTCTTGGTGAACTTTTTATTTATAAGTGGAGGTGGAGGATCTGGGTTACAGTTTATGGTAATTGGTAGATTTGTCTCTACTCTCTGTAATTTAGTTAAATGCTATGTTAGATGTTTCTTGCACAATCAACCACTCAAAAGTCTTTCTGATGTACTTCTGATCTATTGACGTGGCATTACCTTTCTATCCCCAGTCTATGTCTGAAATTTACAATTTTCATCAGATTCTAAGGTTTTTTTTTCCATTTTGACCTCCACTTAAAATACAGATTTTGATTATTTTTCTCACTGAACTGCTACCACCAATCAGCCTCCCTTTTCTGCTTCATAATATTTTTGAGAGTTCAAGACTTTTCAGGAAAGAGCTAGTACACTTGTTAGAGGTGAGAGAGAAGGAAGGAGACCACGCACTACCAGTCTCACATAGTATTAATCATGAACTGTAGAGATGACTATAATTTTTCTTGTTAGCACATCCCAGGATCCTAGAATTTGGGGAATGTATGGTATTGGAAGACAACAGCAATTCTTCTTTTGTCAGGCATTCTTCATCTTGTGAATGGAAACCAAGATATGCTATGGCCTGAAGATTGTGACGGTCCCTTATATTTCTGTCATATAAGCTACTGTTACTGTTGTATGAGTCTTTGTGGAGTTGTCTGACAGTTCTATATTTAGATATAGAAAATTTAGCTCATCTTGAATATTTTGAAGGTATTTGATAAATATTTTTGATATACTGTTAAAAAGCACTATGGGCCAGATGACATTTTTGAACTTGAAGATGTTCCATGGAGCTTTTTAAGTGTACATCTCAGAATCTGAGAGTAAACGCAGTGTCCATGTGGTGGATATACAGAGAAAAATCCAAATCACACAAAACAACGGAAAAAGGTTAGCAATACTCTTGACACCCAGTGCCAATGATAGCTTTCAGCAAAATAACTTATATCACTTAAGAAAAAATGGTTAGAAAAGAATATAACTAATGTATAACTAAACATAGAATAATAAAATGCATAATGACTTACGGGTCACACACACACACACACACACACACACACACATATACATATATATACAAACTTTAACTAGGTTAAAGACTAGAAGTCCCATTTCTAGCAAATAGAGAAAGTAAATATTGACTTGTTTTAAAGGAATGATTTAAAGCATTAACTGATATTTTTTATTTGAGCCTTTAAAAATAATATCACATTATTAGCCTCAGATATGATATATTTTCACAAAGTTGTCCTATTCATAAATTTTCAAGAAAAGGTCTGTGGCAGATTGTATTTTTAAAAAATGGGAACCCTATTATATTTCATCCCCTATACACCTCTTAAAACATAATCTTGATATTCTTCCTATAGGAAGATTGGGATATATGACTTTTTTTCCCTTAAAATTGGACAGACTTGTAACAATAGCAATAATGATGTTATGTGACATCTAAAGCTAGGTTATGAAAAACAATATAGTTCCCACCTGGTTCTCTTGAGTTGCTTACTTTAGAAACCCAGCCACCATGCTGTAAAGAAGCCAGTCAGCCATATGGAGAGGACACATAGATGTGTTCTAGCCAACAGCTCCAGCTGCATCAGTCAGTATCAACAACCAGACATGCTGTGGAAGTCTTTGAGCTGCCCCAGATGATGCCATGGGAAGCAGGGACAAGCTGTGTCCTCTGAGCTCTGCCCATATTATCTCAGGTTGAAGATCAACATAAATGATTATTGTTGGATTTTGTTGCTAAGTTTTGGAGAGAGGGGTTGTTAAAACTATTGTTGCAAAAAGGGGAAAAATCTGTTATATAATCACTGGTATAACCTTGGTATGTCTTTATAGATATTTCCAATTTATATGTTAAGTCTAAAAAAATATTTTAAAAATATCTAAAATATCTGATCCAGTTTTCTTAAATATTGAGAGACTATTGTATTAATCAGCTGGTATGAACAAAAATTTATACTGAAGAATTTAAATAGAAACATTAGATCTTAGGTAGAAATGAAACATAATAAAACCACTTCTAAAAGAGTATTAGAGAGCAAAATGGGGAGGTTTCTGATTCTGCCAATGTTATACTACATTAACTTGTTGAGTTGCATAAAACAACTACAGAAATGTTTTTTCCTAAGGGTAAAACATTGAAACCCTTCCCCTGAGTTTGGAAATGAAGCAACAATGCCACAACTACTTCCATACAACTTACACTAGAGGTCCTAACTGGTGTAATAAAATGAGAAAAACAAATGTAACTGTAAGAATTAGAAGGTAGAAGTGAAGTTTCATTCACTGCAGATATAATTACCTATAGAGAAAATCCAAAATATTTTCTAGAAAATGTAATTTTTAAATTTTTTAAAGATTTAATTATTTATTACTTTGCTGGGGGTGGGGTGAGTACAAGCAGGGGGAGTGCTAGGCAGAGGGACAGGAAAAAACAGGCTTTCTGCTGAACAAGGAGCCAGATGCAGAACTTGATCTCAGGGTTCTGGGATCATGACCTTAGCCCAAGGCAGAGGCTTAACCGATGGAACTACCCACATGTTCCTGGAAAATATAATTAAATTAAAATTTTAACTTAGCATATAAAAGTCTAATTTACAGTATAGTATATCCATGACATCAAGCACCTTTGCTTTGCTTTGCTTTGCTTTCCTTATATAGACTGTGAGGAAACCAAGTAGTTTAGAAACATTCATTGGACTTGTTTCGGAACTTCATGCCATAACAAGTTATGTCTATTTGTGGAAATTTTCCAAGAACTGTTAGAAGGATACCTGGGTGAACTCGGTTAAGTGTCTGCCTTTGGCTCAGGTCATGATCCCAGGAGCCTGGGATGGAGTCCAGCATCAAGCTCTTTGCTCAGTGGGGAGTCTGCTTCTCCCTCTGTGGGCCACTCTCCCTACTTGTGCTCTCTCTCTCTCACACACACACACAAATAAATATACAAAATCTTTAAAAAAAAATGATAGAAGAAAGATGGATGTAAGTGAATCTAGGGTTATATCCCTCAGCAATGTATTCAGGGATGACTTTTATTTATCAATTTTTTTTGGATGACTCATTCTAAAGTAATATTTATTTTCTCCAGAGATAGTGAAGAATTAGATTATTATTCTAATATATATTATATATATGTATAATCTATAATATATAATAGATCTGTAATAGATCTATTATAGATTTACAATTAGAATTAGAAAAATTAAAAAAAAAATGAAAAGCACAAATGAGTAGACTGATTCCCTTATATTCAACATTACAGTAAGTTCTGACTTGTAATGACATTCACTGGATGTTATGGTGGAATTGTGTCCCACTGAAATCTTATATTGGAGTCCTAACCCCAGTACTTCATAATGTGGCTTTATTATTACCAAAAGGGGTTGTTTTTGTGGATGTAATTAATTAAGACTATGTCATACTGAAATAAGGTGGGTTTTTAATTCAATATGACTGATATCCTTATAAAAAGAACTATTAAAAAAAAAGGCATGCACACAGGAAGACGGCCATGTGAATATTCGAGTTATGCTGCCATAAGTCAAGGACCTACCCAAAGTCAGGAGAGAGATCTGAACAGGTCCTTTCCTAGAAGTCAGAGGGAACATGGCCCTCCAGACACCTTGGTCTCCTACTTCAAGCCTCTGGAACTGTGAGACAATATATTTATGTTATTTAAGCCACTGAGTTTGTGGTACTTTATTATGGCAGCCATTGCACAATAATCCGGTGAACTTGTGGGTTTCTGTCAGTATTACAATGACATGAGATGTGAGACCTATATATTACTTACATGGGAGAATGATCCTTCTGAAAACTTAGCAATAAGGCATGCACTTTGATTTGTTTTCTAGGAAATAGGAATTGGTATGCCCTATGGTATTCTATGTATTTATTAATTCAACAATTATTTCTTTGTTCCCTAAGTGCAACAATATTAAAAAAGATAATCTAAACAAATGTGACAAAAGTCTTCAAGAAGATTTCTGTTTAGTGGAAGGTATGGATATTAAAGACATTGTAAAAAACACCCACATATACATATCTATGTAAGTTTACTATTATCTTTATTATTACCAACTGGGATAAATATTGTGAAATAAGAGCCCAGAAGACTCTGACAGAGGTAATAGGAAGATCCAACCTAGCCTTGAATGATACACTTTCTCAAATGTCTCGGTAGATGATACTTGACTTGAGATCCAAATGATATAAATGAGTTGAAGATCATTCCAGGCAAAAGAAACTGCAGGAGCAAAGGTATTAAGAAATCAAGAATTAAGAATTAGCACGGCATGAGGAATAATTGAGAGCTGATCAAGAGGTATATGTGACATTCAGGGCATTCTAGGCTATGCTGAATATATTGGCCATTGATTGTCCTTTGGATATCAGTAAGCTTCTGCAGTTTTTGAAACAGAGTCGTTACTACATCTATGTTATGACTCTAGAATTTTATCTTTAATATTTGTGTGCATTTTAATACATAAATAATATTTTAAATGACTTGCCAATTACCAATTAGCTCAGTTCCATAAACTTTAAATAAGAGCAGCTCCCTAGAAGAATTCATCGTACTTATTTCCTGGCTTTTTCCATCTTTTTTTCTCATTTGTGCTTCAGTCTTGAGGATTGGAGATCTACATCCAGGCCAATTTCCCTCTTCCCCTTGTCTGGACCACCACCTGAATTGGGGGGAGGTGGAGCGGGGCTACATGAGAGTTTTCAGAGTACCACAGAGCCCTATTTACAAAATAAAAATATAAAAAGTAAAATTAATATAAGAAACCTATTTTATCCTTTAATACTGCCTTCAGTCATCTTTTCTATAATAAGGTTATATAACATATCACTCTTTTGGTTAAGGCTTGGTCTTTGGAATTTCTTGTTCCTATATTAAAATGTTTATATTCTACATGGAAAGTGACATTTATTATCATAGATCATGTTATTGGTTCTTTACAGGACAAAATATGGCCTAAATAGCTTTTCATGGTTATCAATTCACCTATCATAAAGACATCTAGACTAGACCTGGCTTTCCCAACAAAAATTTTAATGTATACCATATTCTATCAAAATTCTTCAAGAATAAGGAAGATCAAAAAGAGAAGAACTAAAAAAAGAATTAAGTTACACCCAATTTTATGAAAAAATAAGCTTTATTAGTAGAGTTATAAAATGTTTGCCTTGACAGTTCATAAATGCTAGGAATCATTGGATAGGGTGAGCATTAGGTCTCATCCACCCTATAATGACTTTGGAAGTCCTGGAAGTAGCAGCATGTCTTCGGAGAATTTGAAGATTCTGTTTCATGAGCTGGAGAATGCAGCACCAGAAAGGAGGAGAGGTAACTGGGATCAATTGTTCTCCCTACCCAAATTCTGTGCATGGGTCTGCTTCAATATGCTTACTAACAGTCAATCAACTAGTGCTTTGGGAAGATGAATTACTGTGTTATACTGAAGTAAAAATAACTAGGAAGAAAACATTGTTAAAAACAAATAAATCATCCAACAAAACTCCTGCCTTATAATACATGCCAGCGCCAAAAAGAAATGCTTAGGGGATTATCCCCCACAGTGCTGTTTCTCTCCAATAAAGCAGGTAATTGAGAGCTAACCATATTGATTTTGGATTCAGCTCTAGTCAGCCATACTAATTAATGCACTTGATTTGATATTTCATACTTGGACTTAGGGGCTTATCAACACATTATGCAGATTTATGGAAAATTGGACACAAATGAATACTTGGAACAAATAGCCCTGATGATTTTTAAAACAGGTCTGTAATATTTTACCACTATTTTGGATTGATGATTTTTTTTCCTTGCACATCAGAGCTTTTCTAGGTACCCGTTGGCTTCACTCTCTCTGGGTTATTTGAAGAACTCTCCTAAATTCTCTTTTATTTGTGGGGTTTGGATCAATTTTGTCCTCTTTTTGCCAGACTTCTGTCCAGCAAGAGACTCCCCTTTTTAGCCCAATTCTCTTTTATATTTATGACTTGGGATTGTTTGAGGTTTTGAGGGTGGAAGACATCCATTTAAAAAAAAAAAAAAAAAGAGTAGAATTTGTTGATGATCAGGAAACCAAAAGTAAATAAAGTCTTCTTTCCATTGGCATATGGCAAGTCTGTACTTGACATCAGATTTTTAAAAAGAGATAAATGTTAAGTATCTCAAGTTCAGTTATTTTGACCAAGTCTCTTTGACAATTTTAAATGGTAGTGAGCTTTAAAAATGTCTACAAAACTTTGTAAGTTGAGGGTGTGGGGACAAAAGGTAAAGCAGCTAAAATGAGAGTGAAGGAGCTGAATCTTGTTTGTAGGTCAGACATGTGTTCTTGCTTAGAGGGACAGGAGTAATTGTCAGGCCAGTTGAGGGTGAAGGAGGCTGGAGACACTGGCTGGCTTTGACATAAAATTAGACTGCCTCTCTTTAACCTGTCTGTCACAGGGATCAGTCTTTGCTTTTCCTTTTCCTCCTGGGCATCCTGAGCTTCAGTTGGCCTGCTAAGTCTTCTGACTCTCATCAGTCTGATAACCCGAATTTCAAGATGAGTGATAGGTCACATGTTAAAGACAAATGGACATCCAGACTGACATGCAAATGGAGCATCTTGCTCAGGTTTTTGAAATTCATTCTTGCCTTGATTATTCCTTTAAGTATGCCAAGAGGGCGAGGTTGGAATTTAGCTACAAAATGGGAAATCTTTCTTTTTCTGTTTCCTCTACTTCATTTGTCAGTCAACGGCACTCTTTTAGCTTTCAGTTCAACTTTCATTTCTTTCCATTATCCATCTTTTCTATGCCATTTTTCTTCCTCTGTCTTTTCCCTCCCCCTCACTTTTTGTTAAATTTAGATCTATTTATACTCAAGGGTATACAAGACAGAGGAAATTGCGAAAAGTTTGGTGAGGAGATTGATCTAACAGAAGTTCACATGTTTTCTTGATGGATTTCATTTTCCTACAAGAACCCCATGACAGCTGAGCCAGTTATGGTAACTGCAGGTTTAGGTAGAAGAATGCAGTCATTGCCAAATCACAGCCTTCAAGGAAGGAGCTGCGGGTAAACACCTTGACCTCTCTCTCATCACACCTTACAGTTTCTTCCAGGGCCTGCCTTTGGCTGAATTCAGCAGAAGCCAGAAGGCATGAAGGTCTGGTTTATGTCGTCTACTGAGGTCAGAATTTTCTGCCTCAGAGCAAGATGAAGAATGGTAGAAAATAATGATGAAAAAACAAAACAAAACAGAAAATATGTAGCATAGGGAGCAAGAAAATGAAAAGACAATTATGGGAATTTGCATAAATTTGCAGATAACTTCATGCAGGCAGATCTATCATTGTCTCTTTTCTTTGGGATCCATCTAAGATAATGGTATATTAGCTTAATGGCTATGAATGATTTTTGTAGTTAACCGTGGGTTTGTGCTTAATTAACATTATTCTCTCTCTCCCTAATTTTCATACACATTCTCCTTTCTCTTCTCCTTATGTTTCTTTTACACATTATCCAGACTCCATGCATATCCAATCTCTTCCACCAACTGAGCTTTGTTTTGGTGTATCCTGTAGTATTTATTTCCTTTACTGTTCATTTGACACATTGCTGTATTCGCTGGGGCTTTAAAAAATTGTGTATGTATGTATGTATCATTTTTGTCTGGATTTAGACCATTTTTTTGTGTCTCTTGTGCCCTTAAAAATTAATGCTTTTAATAAATGCATACTAGTGTTGTTGATGTATTCTGTTAACATGGGAAACATAAACCAGGAAAAACCAACAGCAACTACATACTCAAAAATAAGACTCAGAAAATTTCCTAGAATTTAAAACAATGTTGCCGGTCTTATCTATTCTTGCTCTCAGGTTATTTAGCGCTAGAGCTTTTGAATCCTACTTGGTGCTGCCAGGCAGAATCTTGATCCTGCTCCCTTGCAGCTAGCTATGTGACCCCGTTAGCCTGTTCTTGGCTACTTCAACTAAATTTGGAATAATGATATCCACCTCATAAAACTTTTTATTTCAGGAATAGAATGTGATACACTAAGAAAAACATAATCATCAATGCTTGCTGTCACACACGCAAAAATTTTTTAAATAGTCTAAATGAAAGCAAGGGTCCTACCTTGTTCTTTATAAGAATCATAGGCAAAAGGAAATTCAAAGTGTATTCCAGAAACCACAAATAATGTAGTTCTTTACTGGAAGTTTTCTTCAATGGACTGGTCTAAAGTTATATTTTTCTATGTTCATTTTTGACACTGTATTATGCTGAAAGTCTCACAGGTTTTTACAATAAAGTCAATTCTGAACATCTCTCTCTCTCCATCTGCCTCTCTCTTCCTTTTATCCACACGTTCCTTGGTTTTCTCATCAACGTGCTAGGCCTCGGGGCTTACTTCCTCCCTTACATCTCCCTCCCCTTTCTTGGACCACATAACTCTTTCTCCTGCCTGGAAGTTAGATTGTTCCACATGAATTTCACTCCTATGAAAGGGGTCAAAGGTATAATTCAGTTAAGGGAAACGTTAGTGAAACCATTATTTCTGGTATCAAAGATAACACCTGAGTCCACAGAGCCCCCTTGCTGTCTACTTAGACTAGAAATCTCAGTATTGCGTTTCTTAAAGTGCATTTAGTGCAAGGGAAGTACCACAAAATATGTTCTTAAAAAAAAAAAGAAAAAAAAACAGGCTTTCAAAGTCAAATTTTTGAAAATTCGTATCTTAGAGATTCAATATGTATATTAGCAAAGTGAAGACTCTGAGAATTGGAAAGTAAAAAATAACAAGATCCTCTTTAAAGACAATTTTTGGATCCATTATTTTCCAAACTGAATTAACCATTGTCTATGTTTGTTCCCCAGTTATACCTTACCAGACATTTTGGGGAACTCAGATCTATCTAGGTCATACTGTGTAAACTATAGAGAAAACATTTTCTTAGCAGCTGACAGTACCACTTTTTTTCTCATAGGAAATGGACTTTTAGTTGAAATCTCTGCATAATATAGGATAGATACAGAAGGGCATTAGAGTAGAAAGACCTGATGACAAGACGGGGGAAAAGGGTCAATTAAAAACAAAAACAATGAAGACTGTGCTTTGCAATGAAATTACGATTTTCGGAGACAGCAATACCGAATGATTTGCTATGTGACATGCATTGTAATATTCTCCTTTCCCTGCTCCCACACATTTTTTCTTCTTAGTCTATAACATGCATTGATGTTTTGTGAAATTTATTTGATTTTGGAAAATGGGACAACATGCTAAGTTCTGTTCCATGTCTAGTACATGATGAAAACAGAGGCTTCATATAAAACAGACACTTAAAGTTCTGCAGAACAAGAAGAGGACTTCTTAATGAAATTCTTAGTAATGTATGAAATGGGAGTGTTTTGATTTGCCAAAAGAGGAACAGCAAAGAAGCACTCAGATACGGGGAATGTGCAAGGTTGACAGGGAGAGATTTTGAAGTCAATATTCAGTTTGGTGCAAAACTTCCTAGATGTTATCCAGAACATTCCTCACTTGCATTTACCTAACTGACAGAGTGATTGTTCTATTTCCTGTGAGTAAAACCCAGTAGTACCATAACATTTATTTCAAGGGCTTTTGTTCTTCCAGGACTTGATTTCAGACCTGCAAATAAATCTGTCTAGGTGATGACACCCTCTATTCAGTGGTGTGATAGTATAAGTTTAGCAATAGACTCTCCTAGAAAGCAAACAAATTTCTGATTTTTAGTATTTTCCATTTTTGTGGTATAAACCCTCCCTTCTACCATGGTCAATTTCAAAATATCAATGTTGGGAAGAGATGAATGGTAGCATGCTGATCTCTAGTATTTATACCATGCAGATACAATGGATGCAAAAAACCTTAAGAGTATAAATAATAGTAAAATATTTAGGAAGGGGGCGCCTGGGTGGCTCAGTGGGTTAAGCTGCTGCCTTCGGCTCAGGTCATGATCTCAGGGTCCTGGGATCCAGTCCCACATTGGGCGCTCTGCTCAGCAGGGGGCCTGCTTTCCACTCTCTCTCTGCCTGCCTCTCTGCCTACTTGTGATCTCTCTCTGTCAAATAAATAAGATCTTTAAAAAAATATTTAGGAAGTCTGAGTTTTGAGTATTAACTTTGTTTTCTAAAAATTAGAGAATTAGGAGTTTATGCAATTTACTTTCATTTGCTTTTAGTAATGGATGTGTTTGAGAATAGACTGACAACATTCCTGAAAATGTAAGGTTGGCTCCTCTGTGCAGGTATGAGTTGCCAGCAACATACCATTGCCTACATCCATAAAAGATGATTTGAGAATTACTAACAAGTTTCCCTATTTCAAATTGTCTTTCCAAGTTATCTTTTTAGCCAGAATTCATAATGTTTCTTGTTCTTGGCCTTAATGCCTTGGATATCCATGATAAAAAGCAAATGTATTGTCCTGGTGAAGTAACTAATAATTATTGAACCTACTTCCAAGTGAATGGAACATGTTCATCTGATTGATAGGGTGGAGAAAGATGAGACGTGTTAGCGTTTATGGAGGGCACAGAAGGAGACAGAACCCGAATCAGAAAGATCTGGCATGCTGGATGGAGAGAGGTCACACTCAAAACTCTGACTTCTAAAATGTTCTGCTGGAAACATGGGAGGCCAATTTTATTTCTGAACTGTGATTTGAACGGATCATGCTTAGAATATAGGAAACAAAGAAAAAAACCAAAGTCCTTCTTCACATACTTTCAATTAAGCAAATCAACATTAATTCTGTATAGTAATTTTGGTTCACAAATCATGTGACAGAACAAGATTATGGTTACAAAAATTAACATGGACATCAATGATCTCAATAGGAATCCATGCTTTTGGAGAGGCAAAGTAGGAGTCATCCATAAGGATTCCTAGATTCTAAGTTCCTATTCCCCTCCCACCCTACCCCCCAACCCCCCAACCCTAACACGGCTCCCTTTCTTTCTTTGAGATTTTTGAGGTCAGAGCCGAAGTTTATGCAGAACAAAAGTTATACCATTACAGAGTCTTCCTAAATATACCAGAGCATATTAAAAAGGGAGTCTACAAGGTCTGATTTTTGCCACAGTATCTTTAAATATGAAAGCCAGACATAATATTAACTTACACCCCCAATTGTGAGTACAAGTAAAGAGAGCATAGTTTATATTGACAAATCTAGTTAATCTCTCTTCCCATAGATTATATGCTCTGTGAGGGCAGAAATTGTTTGTTTTGTTTAAAATGGTTTCTCCCCCACCTCCTCCAGTGACCAGTATCATGACACCAAAGATTCTGTAAAGAACACAGAAGTCATTCAGTTACTATTTTTTTGGATAAGTGAGTATGTGTGTGTTACCTTTGACATAGTGTAACTGAGTTAACTTTGTCTGGATTAGGTTTCTTCATTTAGCCGCTGGGTGACTACTGACGAGTCATGTAACATTTCCGTGTCTAAGTTAACTCACCTATAAAATGAGGATGCTAATAGTATTGCCTCACATGGTTGTGTTGAGGTGTAAGTGAGGTAGTTAACACAAAGTCCTTCCCTCAGCCTTGTGTGTGACTTATATAGAAGTCTTAATTGGTATTAGTTATTATTGTTCTACCATTGAAGAGATGAAGAGACATTGATTATATTTCTTGCATCTTGTGGATGGTATCATGATAAATACAATCATATCCAAGACATTTTATTGTGTTAATACACACCTCAATATGGCAGTAAGCCCCAGGATTTTGATGTTAACAAAGATGATGGGAAAAATCATGAAGGTTTCCAAAATTTTACCAGCATGAACTTGGAACATTACTGAGACTTTTATGTTAAAAATTATTTTCATACCCTCTGAAAGCTGTGCATATAGTATAATAATATGGATGTTCTATAAATGTGAAATGAAAACATTTTATATTAACTGTCAATGGGAAATAAACTCTCACATTAGTACCTGTGAAATGGTAAGCTTGGCTTGTTAACTCAAATGTGCTGCTATTAAAATAAGGGGCAAAACTGGATTTCTTCATGATCATTTCACCATTTGTTATTTAAATATGCTTTTAAAATTCAGACCATCACCACCTTAGTGTTTGACATAACACATTTGGTTGACTTTTATCTTTAGCAATAATGACGGTTGAAAATATCACTACCGTTATGCAATAAATTGTTCCTGTGATGTGCCCTTAAGAAGCCTGTCTGCTAAGTAGAAAGGCAAATTACTGGACTTAGATAATCTTTCAGCAGCTTGGTGTTTGTATGTTTTTAATTTTCAAAGCAATTATAGAGCCTTCTGCTTGAAAAGCCTGTTGCATAGCAGGCAAATAGAAAAAATTGTCATTACTTCTCTTTAAGTCTTGAGGTACATTTGTTTTGCTGGGAGACAAGATCTTTGCTGTATAGTTGAGATCCAAATTTAGAACCCAAATCCTCCAAAAATCTTCATGCCGACTGTAGGTTCTTTCTTTGATTTAAAGTGATTTTGTCTTTCAGAATGCTGAAGTTAATACTATTTTGTTGAAATTATAAACAGGACTTATTTTGTTGAAATTATAAACACTAGAAAATGAGGAAGGATTGTGGAGAGAGTTGGAAGCTACAGCTAATTCAGCAGCATGGAGAGAGCCACGTCTGTGGGTTGTGGTGAAGGAGGTGTATGTGAATTTCTGCATGTGTCCGTGCAATCTGTGGGTCACATTTTCCAAGTTTTCCTGTATACACTTCCTCATCTCTTGTAGTTCATGTCTTTGAACTAGTTTTGAAAACATCAGGATTATGAATTCGGTATGTGATTGCACTGGTGACTATCATTATAAATTGATATTTTTCTATTTATAGGTTCCCCACTATTTTTACAGCTTTAAATGGTAGGAAATCTCATCTTGTAATTTTCACTGAACTTTAGGCACAGTGTGATTTGCTTTTCTCAAGTCTGCTGCAATGTGATGTTTCTTCGCCATTATTCCCTGCAATCAGGCATCAGGGTGTCATTTTAGCACCGTCTTCATGCAAAGGCAATAAATATGACACAGTCTCTGAGATTATAAGCAGAGTCTTATATAATTGATTACAGCTGTAATTGGTGGTACCATTGATATAATGTTCAATATTCCCTGAAAAAATATTAGCCAGCTGTCTAGGTGAATGACAGTCAGAAGAAATATAGACACCACTATTAAACAGGCCAAAACCTGTCTCAGTGGCAAGATATTTGATACATTCAGTCTAACGTGTCCAAGGGCATCAACCCATCAATATTGGCAATTCAAGTCAACTTTTGGTCACAGGAAAGTGATTTTTCTCTCTAATGGTGGGAGGCCTCATTCCCTACCTGTTACTCTTTGATAAAAAAAGATTTAGTTGGTATCTAGGTTTTCTTTGCCATATCTAGGTTGCGTCAAAATGGTTGAGCTTTTAGAATATATCACAGTTCAAACATGCTTGGATACTTCTATTTTCCCATCTGGGTTTTGTTTCTCTGTTGAATTTATGCTTATTTCATAGAACAGAGGTGCACATTTATGAGATGTGACATGAAAAGGAACTTAGCTGAGTGACACACTGCATACAGTCACTAAAGCACTCATTGTCATGGTCGAGGTAAAGCCTAAGGCATCCAGCTAAGATGCTTATTTTCTACGCATGTTGGAAATATCTACTGGAAGCTTGAACCACCCACTCACCTATTTCTAGGTTTTCATCACCTGGCTCAGTCAGCTTCCTTTCTGACTGTAAGTTCCAGATAAATAACATTGCTTTTCTTTCTGTGAATATGACTGATTTTTTTATTTCTCTTTTGAGTCCTTGCTAACAGAAGTTCTATTTCCTAAGAATTCCTGTTAATCCCATTTGCTTAAATAAAAATTAAACCTGTTTTTAAAGATTTATTTAAATTTTAACCTGATCCACGGGCTTTCTTTACTAACCAAAAAACATGAAAAATAGATAATCTTCAAAAACTATCTGCTAGATAAATTGATGAATGAGTGAATGAAGAGTTAGAAGGGATCCTTAACTCTCCCAAACTCTGTGATGTTTGTTCATACCCATGTAGTCACAAATGTAAAATATTATTTTACTTTCTTTAAAAGAGTAAGAGACTTGTGGGTAGGAAATGTGTTATCAGAATCTTTGTATTTGGGTAGAGAAAATAAATTAGATTTTTTTTTTTTTAAGAAATGACCAGTTTACTCAAGTCAATGGCAGATTAATTACCATAAGTGTGGACATAGATTTCCTCTTAACTATGTATTTTGCGTGGTTTTGGAAAAAAATATTTAACCTTCTGTGCTTCAGCTTCTTTGTATATTAAATGAGGTCACCGAATAAGGTAATCTCTAAGAAAATTTTCAGCTTTGAAAATATGATTCCATAAACAGAAGAAAAAATACACCTGAGTAAGACTATATGAGAATGGCAATGTAGCCCTAAATATCCACATAACGGAGTTTTTGCTAAAGTGTCAAAGACAGGCCATTGAGCAAATTAATGTGGAAAGTGGGAATCAGAGTTTAGTGACTTGCCAAAGGCAGGAACATTTACTAGAGAAAATGATTCTATCAGAAAATATAAAGCTAGTAAAATGAGTGAAATAAGTCACATCAGTTAAGTCTCTTTATGTTGCAAATAAGAGGAAAAGTTCAATGTGGCTTCAATAAAAAAAGAAATTCATCGGCTCACATAACTGAATAGTTCATAAGTTGGTCTGGTTCAAGACAGGATTTGGTGATATAGTTGTGTAGATTTTAGAAATGATCTGGTTTTTCTTTATCTCTTTCCTTGCCCATGAACAACCATGGCAGCTAACGATACCCTGTTGGATGTTAACACAATGAATTTTGAATTCAAATTTCATATTTCACACCAGAAGAGCCAGAGAGAAATGGTAGCATCATGGAAGTGAATTATCCTAGAATTCTCTGATAAATGTCTTTTTATATTTTATTTGCTTTATTTCAGTTACGTGTGACTCCATTATGAATCTTTCACTGCAATCAGGGAAAAAAAGATATTTGACAGGCTTAATTCAATCAGGGCCTATCTTGGGGGTCTGGGTGTGGGGTGAGGCCACAATGACCAAGAATCAGGGAAAGATGACTGTCTAAAAAATTTTAGGTAATCTTTTCAATAAAATGAGATAAACAGATACAGGAGAACAAAACAGATAATCACTAAGAAAATAATTTCTTTCATTAATTTTTTTCATCAAACATTTGCCAAGTATGTACTAAGTAGCAAGCACTCTGAGCAACAAGGAGCTTGGGCTACAGAGAAGGCAGTCAGCAAAACCTATGATGAGATGCAGTGCGTAAATGTGCTAAGTGCTCTGCCAGGAGAGGCACAGGCATCTCATCTATGGGGCACTGCCCAGGAGTTGGGCTCACTAGCTTGTACTTAAATCTTAAAGAAGTTGAATAACCTGCTCAAGATCATGCTAATAACATTAAGGCAATCATGTCATCATGCTACCTAGGCTTTGCTATTCATCGATTCTAAGCAAAGATAAATTTATTGCAAGGAGATCAGGTTGTCATATATTCAAAGAAAGAGGTAAACAACCAGGACTCTACAAGGAGCAGCTAGACCAATTTTGATTCATGAAAATGCTTTTTACAAGAATGTCAGAATGATTATGGGCAGCTCTTACACTAGAAGTCGAGAAGAAAGCACTGAGGATGGTAAGTGAGCATCAGAGCATATTTCTTGAGGTGGTGAGCTTTGAATTGGGTGTTGAAGGAGATACACAGGTGGAGAAGGGGGTAAGGACTGAAGGAGGCAATGAATAAGAAAGAGCACTTAAGCCTAAGGGGATGGAGGATCAAGCTATAGCCAGCAGCCTTCAAATAGTTTCATGTGGTTAGACTTGAGGGTCTGTGTGGGGAACTGATACGTGTTTACCTGGCAAAGTAAGCAGGTGTCCGATTATGAAGAGTGTTTTATGAAATGGCAAGGAGTATGGACTTCATCCTCCAAATAAAATGACCCATTGAAAGATTTTAGTGTAGGAAGTGACATGTTCCACTTTACACAATTGGCATTATGAAGATAATTAATTAGAGAAGGACCAGAAAAAACAGATATACAGAAAATGAATTGCTATCAATGTGTAAACAAATGTGTTTCCCTCTCTCCCTCCAAAAAAAAAAAAAAAAAAAAATGAAATAAGGAAGGGAAAAGATCAGGTTTGAATGGGAAAGGAAATTTTGGATATTGCTTTAAATGCCTTCAAGTGAAGATACCAACTTAGAAGTTAAGATATGAATTAGGGAAAAGTTCAGACTTAACAGTGAAAATATAGGTGTGACCCAGGAAAATTTGTAAAGTGACAAAATCAGAAGGCTAGGGATGAAACATTAGGGAATATCAGCATGTAAGTGCAGGTTTGAGGAAGAAAATGTAGCAAGACAAAGGAGAGGAAAATTAGAGTAGTGCTTGCTTTATCAGGATTACTGAAAACAAAACAAAACAAGAAAAACAAAGCCAAAACCAAATAAAAAACCCAACGGAGTTAAATGCCACCAAGACTGAAAAAAAAAAAATGGCAAAGAATTATTGATTTTTTTTTTTTTTTTTTTAAGATTTTATTTGTCAGAGAGAGGAAGCACAAGCAGGGAGAGCAGCAGGCAGAGGGAGAGGGAGAAGCAAGCAGAGGCAGACTCTTAACCAACTGAGCCAACCAGATGCCCAGAACTATTGATTTTGACAAACACGTAAGTAGCCACATCAGAGGAGAAGTTCTATAGCTTGGTGATAGCGGAAACCAGATAGTAGGCTAAGGACAGGAGGTGAGGAAGTGAAGACATCAAGGGTTAACTGGTCTTTGTGGAAATTTGCCCATGCAAGGGGGGAGAAAGAGAGTGGCAGGACAAGGGAGAGGGTGAGGAAGTATTCCTAAATGGTCAGTGTTTGAAAATAATTGTATGCTGTGTCTGAGAAATATCAGGATGAAAAGGCTGTGATTGAAGAAGATGATGGATGGAAAGCAGTCCAAGAGAGGGAGAGAAGGGTGGGAGCCGAGGTAGCAGGAGGAGGCTTGGACAGAGGGAGGGGTGTACTGATTTCAGTCCACAGGCCAGTGACATTTGGGTCTGTTGTCATTACAGACTTGAGTTTCTAAGGAAGAAATTTCTGAGCATTTATATAGAATTGTGAAAAGTCATAATAGAGGCATTTATGGGTTATAATACCCATCATGGAAGATATTAATGTTATATTAGCCAGAGTGGAACATTTTTATAACTTCATTTAGGAGGTCTTGTTTCTGAAGTGAGGTATTAACGTAAAGGAGATATTTACTCTTAATGTTTCTAAAGTTTCAAAAAAAACAAAACAAACAACCCCCTCCCCAATCCAGGCTGGCCCGATCCTCTCCAGATGCTTATCTAATTAAATCCAGATGCATGGTCCAGCTTGGAAAACAAAAATAGGTATGATACTTATTTAGCTGTAAATTGTGAAGAAAATGATTTACCTCTGTGTCTGAAATTCACCAAAAGAAATAAAATGTATTTGTTTTGTTTTTGGTCTGCACCTGGGTTTTAGAAAGTGTTGAAGCTATGTAAGAAAAAAATGAAATGGAAAAAAAAAGCCCTTGTGATTTCATTGAATTAGAAGTATGTGCTTTAAGAAAATAGTTCATCAGCAATGTGGTTTGACAGCCCTGGTTTTATTTAAGAGAGCTCTCCCTTTCCTTCATTGTCTCCCTTCCACAAGCTGATATGCAGCAATCATTTCGAATGTCTTGTTTTGTCATTAGAATGAAAGGAGGTTTAACAGAGAATTAAATGAACCTATGAGGGTCCTTGTCTCTTATTTAAGTCTGAAAAATTTAATTTCTGTATGGTTGCCTTTAAATGACAATGATTTTTAATTATTCTGTTCCTTACTAAAATGTCCTTTTGTTATTTTCTACTCTAAAATCAATGTACGCCTTTTTAAAAATATATTTTTAATGGCATTGTCTATATTTGCAGAGACTTACAAAGTTATTCTTTCTGGGGTCTGCCTCTTGGCTAGGTTAGCACCTGATTTCACAGCCTTTTCTGAGGACTTTAGTGTAAGTATTCCATCAGAACGCTCCAGCTACCAAGCCACATTCTTCCTGGTCTTCATGCTGTCACAGCAAGTTACATTCACATAGCACTTGGCAGTGTATAAATATTTTCAATATATGTTATCTTTATTCCTCAAACAAGACTTTGCTATTGAAAGGGTATGATCCCAATTTTGTGGAGTTAATTGGAAAGGGCAATGGGGTGAAAGAAAAGAGGTCTGGCTTACAATCTAAGGTGTGTAGCTTTGAGTCTTTTTGTTTTAACAGAAAAAGGAAGTATTGTGTTGAAATCGATTAGTACTTAAATTTGTTTTATGTTGTATACGTATTGTTTAATAATACAAATTATGTGTAACCACTAGATATGTCATTGGGATTGTCTGAGACAATCTGGAAGAGAGTGCTGGTTGTCAAGTTGACCTTTCTAGCTTCTCCACCACTTTCCATGAGCCCCTGAGACTCCTGCATGCTTCTATACACTCTATCAGGTTCCCTTTTCCTCCAGTTCTATTTAATCAAAGTTAATGAAATAAAACCTTAGAAATAGCAAAGGTGTTACTTGGGGCTGGAACAAGCTTGTAGGTGTGTTTTGACATTCATGATATATTTTAAAGTGCTGAATTGCTTGCTAAAATTAAGAAATCAGGATTTCACAGAAAACCTGGATTTTTAGCTACCCTGGAAATATCAGGGAAATGGTCTGACTCTGGAGCAAGGCAGTGATGAGGGTTTGTGTATCCACTGTTCCATTTGGATGTGCCATGGAGTCATCAGTTGTCTTTGAACCTGGTGTATATATGTTGCCTTGTTGGTCCCTGTAGTCTTTCTGGCTTTAAGTCCCTGGCTTAGAGTTAGGCAACTTGCAAGAGGACATCAACCTCCACCAAGAGTAGCTCCATGGCTTCCGTTTTCTGTGTGTCTCCTACATGACTTGGCAGTATTGTCCATAACTTGACAACAGAAACTATGTTACATTTAATCTTGTCATTTGACCACTGAAGAGCCTTTTCATGTCTTTAATTTTTAAGAAGTTACAATGTTAATTTGGAAAGTAAGATAAAATCGCTGCCTGTGTCCATCCATGCTGGAGCTTTCTGGCAAGACCTCTAAGACTCCGAAACTGCCGCCAGGGTATCTTTACTTTGTCATTTTCTCATGTCAATTAACTAATGAATATGCGGGTCGCTGGGTTTTATGGGTCTCAATTCTCTGTCAACATTTGGATGCACAATGGAGAACAATGGTGTGTTTCCTGATTGACAGCATAATGTTTAAAATGGTCAACTTCACTTCTTTAATAGGAAGTCTCCTAATGATACTGTAGTGGGGTGTGTGTGTGTGTGTGTGTGTGTGTCCATGGCTCTCTATCATCCTGGAAATCCTCTGTTTTGTATAACAGGACAGGGACTTTCAACCTGCTTCAGCATAGAAACTTATTTTATTCTGTCCTGCTTGTGAAAAGTACTCCCTCTGTGAATATTTGAAGAAAAACTCTTCCTCTTGTTCATGAGGAAAGAAATCAGCTTCTTCTTCTTCTTCTTCTTCTTCTTCTCCTTTCTGGTAGATGTGAAAGACTTCTAGTGATTCAGGATTTTGGTTTAAATATCCTTCAAGATTTATTATGAGAAGAAAAACAGAGAATAGGGTTTTAGAAAGAAATTTTGTGTGATAGGGTGGTGACTACTGAAAAAAGATGAAAGCAAGGAAGATTCTAGTGTGTGTGTGCACACGTGTGTGCATGTGCGTAGTGTGTATAAATTAGCCTTATGGTGACCAACCATCCCAGTTTGCCAGAGACTGGCATATGGGATATTCTGTATTAAAAACAGAAAAATCACAGGGAAACTGGCACAAATTGGTTTCCCTATTTAGCTTACCACCATTTTTCTTCCTTATAAAGTCAGATTTACCATTGAGGGAATTCCTTTTCACACTGATATAGTCTGATAGATGTAAGCAGAGGCTTTAACATATTGTCCACTAAATAGTAAATGTCCCATTTATGTAACTGAAAAGAAAAAAAAAACCAAGAAACAAACTCTTAATAACTGCATTTCCATGTTTTCTCCCTGGTGGATTTGTGACCAGACTGTTTCTCCTAGGACACTTATAATTCCTGATTCCTGGGCAATTCCCAAACTAACTAGGATTCTTCTGGCCCTGGAATTCATTTCTTTCGACTGTATTCCAAAAACCTTAACTAGTATAAAAGGTTGTCATATGTGGAACCCAAATCACAATTTATTCCAGAGTATTTCTCAAAGAGAAGGAATGCTGTCCAGGAATGTCTAGAAAGGTGAACCCTTCTAGATGGAGTTATATTAAGTGCCCAACAGGTTGTTCTGCATCAGTATGCGCCCCTGACTCATCAGAATTCACAAGAACAACAGTATTTCATGTTCATCAATTCCATCTGGGGCCTGTGCCAACCAATCTATTAAGTCCACTGATTTGGTTCTCCAGCACTAAGGTGGTAGAGAGGACAATGTCCAATCCATGCCAACACCTCACCATTAATGGCTAGGAATGTGTGCCTGAAGCTTTCTGTCTGGCTTTCTTCTGTCTCTATCTAATTAATATGAGTAGATTCCTCACTCAATGCACCAACAAATGTGTCAACACTAAAAACAACAGAGGCTAAACACTTGGTGGGTGGTAAAGAGACTTTTCTTGTTTTTTCTCCTGGGATAGAATAACTGATTGAGAACTTCAGAGCTGGGATGTTACTGCTTAACATGATTTTATATTATTTTTTTATAATACCAGTATTCACACTCTCAATTCTGTCCTAGATTATTCATTCTAAACTTTCTAATATCTATTACATTCTCTTAGAATTCAAAGGAGAGAGCATTTTCAAATTTATGAATTTATCCTTTAGCAGGGAGACCATTATGCAGTAAATGGAATTGCTGACTATTTGATAGAAATGTAGATAGTACATACTTGCAAAATCATTAAGATAATTTCTAAGTGTCTCTACTTCCTAGGGGGTAAGATGTCTTTTATGGCTGTCCCTTAGGAACAGTCTGCTTCTAACACCTGATGATGTTACTTTTTATTTGTTTTTCCTCTCACTTCGCCTTGTTCTTCTTATCATAAAGTATTAACAATGAATCAGAAGATGTGAATCTTCTCAAATTTGGTGCCTGAAAGTGTATCATTGAGGCCCATTGAGGAAGTGCAAATAGTGGTGAGGAGTCCTGATTCTGGAGCTAGATGGCTGGATTTCAATTCAGGATTGTCATTTGGCATGTAGGCAAGCAATGTAAACCTCAGTTCTTCAATTGGAAAATAGTGATAACAATAGTACTTACCTTGCAGGATCATATGGTTTAAATGAGGTAATATATGTAATCACTTGAAATGATGCCTAGTGATATATGCAAAACTCTTGAAATTGTGCTTTCAAATGTGACAGAGAATTCTTTGATATCCATGAAACACAGTGACCTCTACAGTCATTAGTTGATGGACATAAGAAAATGATAAACTGAAGATAAACTGGTAGCAGTATTGGTATCCTGGAGGTCTTGCTAGAAACCCCCAGTGTGGCAGGAAACAGGAAGTGACTTCATCTTATCTTTTGTATTTTATTTTATACATTATCTTACACTGTAAATCTTATATGCATTGCCTATTCTTACTGTTATACAAAAGCAAGTGATTTTTGGCTTACCTTTCTGTAGCTATTTCATGATTTTTCTAATGCTTTATTTTTGACTCTACCTTCCTTTATTGTGAATGTGTGTGTTGCATGTGTTCTCTTTACTTAAAACACACACACACACACACACACACACACAAACCTTATTCTTTAAATTTATTTTTCCTTTCTTTTTTAAGAATTTTAAAAAAGGATAATCTAAATTAAAATCAGTTTTTCCTCAGTTGTAGATATAAAGTTTCCCTCAATGGGAAAACTTGCTACTTGCAAAGAGATTACCTAAACTAATGTAAGTGTTCAAGACTAAAGAATTGTGATGGGTCATATCAACAAATAGATGTTTAACTGCCTACTCAAAGCAATAGCAAATAATTCTTTCACATTTAAATAGTGAGTCATTTCCTGAGATACCAGTAATCATTGCATAGATTGAAATACTTTTACTTCTGTCCTAAAAGCATGTCTTTAGCTGGAGATGAATCAATGACACAGGACAGAATAAGGAAGTGTGCTTTTCCCAGTAGAGATGGTCTAGAGCTATTGAGTTACGTTTGAAGAGAAACAAAACAGTTTCCCTTGGGATTTTTACCATTATAATTTAGAAAACTTTTGTTAAATGCCTAATGACATGTAGCATTGTATTACATGAGCTGAAAATGAAGTCTTAAACAACTTTTTAAATACTTATTGTTTGAGATCTTTTGATTGACCTATGAGATACCATAGATGAAGGTATTTAAAAGCCCACTGTTAAATAAAACTTAGTCAATATGTGTTCAGTAATTCATGGATTAACTTATTCATTGTATTATTGAGTGTGTACTCTGCAACAGACACTGTTCTATCCTCTAACAGTTCAGCACTGTGGTATAGACTGTTGGTAACTAACTTTTTTTTTCATTAGCAGAAAACTGACCTTGTTTAGGGTAATATGCTTAGATAAAAATAAAACAAACAAAATCTTAGAATTTATAGCAACTAGAGTTGGCAGCATGATAGAGTCCTGGTCAGTAGGGTGGAAGTGAATATCTGTAGGATGGATCTTATAGGGACATTATCAGTTTTTTGGTAAAGGGTTTAGATTTAGGTAGCCCATGTCTTTGTTCTTTGTCCTTTCCCCTCTTTCTGGCCTCAAACCGGCATGTAGTGCCTCAGCTGTAGTAAGCATACTGTGTCATCAGGATAAAAGGCAAAGAGAACCTAACGGATGGAAGGAGCTTGGGTCCTCCAACACTTCCTTGAGTATCTGGACTATTTATGGAACACTTACTTCAGGTTTTCTGTTGTTCAAAGAAAATAAGCTTTTCTTTGCTAAAGTGTCTCTTATTAATTTCTTTTTTGTGGAACCAAACACAATCCTTGCTGATGAAGGGAATAAACCACACAAAATAATTGATCAACAACAAGCAGAATGGTGGGAGAAGTGATTTTTTTGCCACCCTTAGTAGGGGAAACAAATATCTATATAAGTGAATTTGGATTGTGATTTTTCAAAGGAACAATGAGTGCAATTCATATTCTTTATTAAGAATTTGGAAGTATGTAGGAGATAAAGACTTATCATAGGCTTAGTGGTCTGTGTGTATTTGTGTCTGTGAAATATGTCTGGCTGACTCTAAGCCTTTTCAAAAGGATATTAACCAGTTTCTCTCCTATTAATAATATGGCAGGAGACCAATAATAAGTTGCAATTTAATAGGGGTTAGGAAAAGGGAGATTGGAGGTGGTATGACATTGTTTCCTCTCTTGAAGAACATATTATCTAATTGAACAAATAAAACTAATACATAATACAAATTAAAAATACTTAATATGCTTCATAGTATGTAGAATATGAAACTTGAAGTTCATAAATTCTTTTATGGAGGAAAATGTAGTTAGTTTATAGAGACACAGTAAAATAAGGAAGGTCTCCTGAGCAAGATAGTTCTTGAATAAGTGAATTTGGTGGATGGATGGACAGAAAGAAATGAAAGAATATTTTTGAAGTTGAGACTAGTTATACAAGAGCCATGATAAGACCAAAGCAAGTCATTTATATACAATACAAATATCAAATCTACTGGGACAGAGATCGCAGAAATTAAAGTTACTGAGATGCAGAGAGCATGATAAAGGAAACATATTTGGGTGGGGGCATAGACATACCTAAAGATTTCCAAATGTCATATAAAAGGGTTTGAATTCTATAGGTAGATAATGAAGAGATAATTTCTCTTCATCTCTTATTTCAAAAGAAAAAGTTGTTTCTCTGGAATTTATCTGTTTTCGTCCTTCTTGGTTGGTCAAAGTGAGGCACAGAATTAAGGAAGAATGAAATGACATATATCTAAGGTTTACAACTTAATTGGAAGTTGGAACATTTTAGTGGAAAATTCTACATCATATTTCTCCACTCATCCCCAAATACAAAAACAAACACAACAAAATGATTTTTTATTTTTTTTCCTTTCCCTTATCCCTTTCTTTCTATTTCACTCTTCCAGCTTCCTTTTTTATTTTTAAGCAAAAGGTTTCTTGTACATCAAATGGTTCTTTGAAAACAACATGCACTGAAGTGAAAGCAGGTCAGCCCTAAAGGAAAAGGCGCACTTATTAGAGAACACACAACTGTGAATAAAGAGAGGGAAGCCTTTCCTTCTATGAAGAAAAAGTTTCCTAAAAGGGCAAGGGATGCTTTTGAACCCAGTGACAAGACTGTCTTTTAAATCCCCCAAAGGTCATATAATAATTGAGATTCAGTGTTTTTTTATTTTTTTTTAAACAGCAACTTCTACTAAGTGAACCAGTAAAAGTTAAGCACTTAAATTAACCAAGCTGAACATAGACCTAAACATCCCTAAGGCAGAAAATGACTTTTGCTTTGACTCTCCAAACTTTCATATCCCTGGTGACTAGGAACACATGCCCCAAAGTCATTGCAGCTTAAGTACAAAACACATGAAATATTAGAGGCAGTTTCAAACTTTGGTTTCCACATTTCTAGAGCTGTTTCTTCATGACAACTTTGGGTTTTATTTCTCTACCAGATTCCCCAAAGCCTCAAAATTTAGTCCTAGCTCACGTTGCTAACTTTATCCTCTCTGGGAACTACTACTTGCCAATAGCATATACTCTTCTGCTTTGAAGTCTTTGGTTATACTACACCCCTCCCCACCTTTACCTGGTTTGAGATTTTTACCTGGTAAATAGTGACTTTTTTCAGTACTTAGTTCAAGTACTTTTGTTCCATCTCATGTTACGTGTTTCCATTTGGAGTCACATCCTTGTGCAGAGATCTTTGGCAGGCTTCTGCCATGTACCCACTCCTGTGGCTGGCATCAGAATGACCCTTTCTGAGTCTCAAGGACTGAAAAGAGGTGAGGAGTAGTTATGTGAAGGATGGCATTCTCAGAAGTGGGGATATGTTCTAGGTAGACAGAATAGCAGATTTCCACCTCAAATAGCAAATGCACTTTATGAGCTGCCTCTGGCTTTTTCTTTCCAGTGACAATGTGTGGTTTTGTTTTAACTGGTATGTTTTGGGATAGGATTTGGGGCATGGCCATGTGCACAGAAATTGGAATTGTTGAAGACTCTTCAATACCTTCCAAGTTAGGTTAATCCAATCATGAATCTTTCAGGTGTCCTTTTTCTACCATTTGTAAAGGTCAATAGGATGCACACAAATAATACTGTATCGGTCCATACTCATGAAACACAGAAAACAGATTCCTTGGAATTAGCTATCAACATTCAAAAATGTCCATATAGATAGGCAACTCATTTATTTCCCTATTGTAAACAGAATTCAATTAAAATAAATATTCTATTAATAAGGAATATTTTTCTTTTGGAGGAGGTAGACTCAAACTGGGTCTTGATAACATATTTTAAAGATAGGAATCAGTGCAATACAACTAAGGAAAATGACATTGACCTTGGTTTAATTGTTCCTGAATATGTAACAACCAAACATTTTTCTCCCGTCATAATATGCCTCCAAAAAGAAGCAACTTTGATTTAAGAGACTTATCATAGATAAAGTAAATGATGTTAGTGAGAAAATGATTGAAAGTAGGGAATGGTCATGGAATTAGTAGGAGATAAGGCAAGTTGAAATATATCTGTAAAAATTAAATTACAAAACATAACATGTTCTGTTTATGAGGAAAAATACATTTTTTATTTTGGTGAAGTTTACATAACATAAAATTTATTGTTTTAACTATTTCAGAGTATACAATTCAGTGGTATTTACTACATTAACAATTTAATGCAACCATTGCCACTGTGCAGTTCCGGAAGGAAACCCTGTATCTATTAAGTAGTTTCTCCTGATACACACCCCTCTCCAGACCCTGGAAACCATAAACATCTTTATTTTTCCCCTATGGATTTCTCCATTCTAGATATTTCATTTGAATGGAATCATACAATATGCAGCCTTTTGTGTCTGACTTCTTTCACTCAGCACTGTTTCCAATTTTCATTCATATTGTAGCATGTATCAGTGCTTCATTCATTTTTATGGTGGAATAATATTGCGTTGAATGGATATGCTGCATTTTATACATCCATTCAGTTGTTGATGGACAGTCTATTTCCAGCTTTTGACTATTATGAATAGTGTTGCTTTAAGCTTTTATGTATGGATTTTTATTTGAACCCCCATTTTCACTTCTTTGGAATATATATTTAGGAGTAGAATTGCTGAATAATATGGTAATATATGCTCAATGTATTGAGGAACTGAAAAACTGTTTTCCTTATGTTGAAAAGCTAGGTTATTGATTGGAAAAAAAAAAAGATTTAAGGTAGGGCTTTGTAGCTATGAATTTTCTTTTGAGTACTGCCTTTGCTGTATCCCAGAAGCTTTGGTTTGTTGTGTTTTCATTTTCACTTATCTTTATGTATTTTCTATTTTCCTTGGGACTTCTTCTTTGACCCATTTATTGTTTAGAAGTGTATTATTTAATTTCCAAATATTTGTAAATTTTTCAGTTTTCTTTTTGTTACTGATGTTTGACTTCATTCTGTTGTAGTTGGAGAAGATGACTTATATGATTTCACATGTTAAAATTTATTAAAATTTTGGGACGCCTGGGTGGCTCAGTTGGTTAAGCAGCTGCCTTCGGCTCAGGTCATGATCCCAGCATCCTGGAATCGAGTCCCACATTGGGCTCCTTGCTTGGCAGGGAGCCTGCTTCTCCCTCTGCCTCTGCCTGCCATTCTGTCTGCCTGTGCTCGCTCTCTCTCCCTCTCTCTGACAAATAAATAAAATCTTAAAAAAAAAATTTATTAAAATTTTTTTGTGGATAAACGCATAGTCTATCTTGGGGAAAGTTCCATGTGCACTTGAGAAGAATGTGTACTCTCTTATATATATCTGTGAAGTCTCAATGGTTATTCTTATTGTTCAAGTTCTTTATTTCTTTATTAATACTCTGTAACTTTATACTATTCATTATTGATAATGGTGTATTAAAGCATCCAACTTATTGTAGAACTGCTTATTTCTCTCTTTGATTCTGTCAGTTTTATCTTCATATATGTTGGGGCTCTATTAGGTGTACATATAATTTTTATATCTTTATCAATATATTTATGCTTATAATTGCTAGGGCATTTTGGTGGACTGACTTTAAATAGAAATATCTTTGTCCCTTGTAACAGTTTTTGAAATAACATCTATTTTGTCTGATTTTAGTGTAGCCAGCTCAGTTCTCTTTGGGTTACTATGTGCATGAAATATCTTTTCCATCTTTTCCCTATTTTTCTTTTTATATCTCAAGTGAGTCTCTCATAGGTAGCATATGGTTGGGTTATGTTTTCTTTTTTTCTTAATGCATTCTGCCACTCTATACTCTTTAATAAGATAGTTTAATCCATTTACATTTAAAATATGACTGATAGGGAAACACTTCTGTCATTTTTCTGTTTTCTCTATGTTTTATAGCTTTTCAGTTCATTTCCTTTTTGTGTGTGATTTGTTTTGTTTTGTTTTTAGTGAACTATTTGATTTCCCTTTCATTTCTTTTTGTGTATATTTGTGGTAACCATGGGATTGCATTTAATAGCTTAAATTTATAACAATTTAATTTGAATTGATAAAAACTTTATTTCAAAAGTATACAAAAACTCTGTCTTCCTCTTTAAATTATTATTGTCACAAATTACATCATTGTATATTGTTTGCCCGATAATATAGCTCTATAATAATCTCTTTTAGATTTATTTATTTACTTTAGACAAAGACAGAGAGAGGGAGGGAGGGAGAGAATCCCAAGCAGGCTCCATGCTGTGCATGGAGCCCCACACATGGCTTGACCTCAGAACTTTGAGATCATGACTTCAGTGGAAATCAAGAATTGGGCACTTAATGGACTGAGACACACAGGTGCCCCTAGATTTATAATTATTTTTTGACATACTCTTTAAAATCATGTAAGAAATGAAAAGTGGAGTTACTAACCAAAAATATAATAATGTGGTTTTGATATTTACTTAAGTATTTAACTTTACCAGAGATACTTATTTCTTCATAGCTTCCAGTTCCTGTCTCTTCGTTTTTTTCTGGTCTCCCATTATGTATATGTTGGTTTTTCTCAGGCTCTGATCATTTTTATTATTCAATTTTCTGTCCCTTCCTCCAACTGGATAATTCAAATTGATCTGCTTTTATTTCATTGATTCTTTCTTCTCCCTGATCCAGTCTGATATTGAACTTCTTTAGCAATTTTTTTTATATCAGTTATTATACTTTCTAGCTCCAGAATTTCTACTTGGTTCTCTTTTATACTTTCTATCTCTTTATTGGTATTTTCTATTTGGTGATACATTGTTCTCCTTATTTCCTTTATACTTTGTTCATGATTTTCTCCATTTCTCTGAACGTATTTGAGAAGTTGATTTACAGTTTATGTCTAGTACATCTAGTGTGTGGGCTCCCTTCAAAAGTTTCTCTTAATTTATTTGTATGTGTGTAGATACAGGGGCCATACTTTCTTGTTTTTTTGTATTATTTTTTCCTTTCCTTTTTGAGAACTGGTGATTTTGAATATTTTAATATGGTAACTTTAGAACTCAATTTCCCCCCCTTCCCCAAGAGCCTTTTACTACTTGTTATGGATTGCAGTTGTTTACATAGTGGCTCTTCTAAACTGTTCATTAAGATTGCATTCTTTATCATGTATAGCCACTCATTTTCTTTTCTATTAGATTAATAGCTAGCTAGTTATCCAGAGAGTTTCTTTAAAAGCCTGAAGACAAAACAGCAACAGCAACAGCAACTACAACAACTACAGCTGTTAAGTCTTCTGGTCCCTCTGAATTGGCTCTGCATTGGACATTCCTTCAATGCTTATGCAGGCTGTTTACATCTCTGCCTGAGCTTTCACTGCCTGCTTACATGATGCATTAAGGTCCATCAGAGGTAACTTAGTATCTTCTCAGGTCTCTTTTGAGCATGTGTCTGTCCTGGAGATGTGTATGGCTTTCTAGATTCAACAGTGTAGGCAATAATTTTTTGAAGATCTTATTTCCTTATTCTTCATTCTCTTTCCCAACCTTTTCTTTCCCATTTTTGGGTTTATTTACTCCTTGCTTTGACTTTTATCCTTTGCTCTGTGGATTCTCTGGAGTAAGTATATTTGCTTTTGCATGCTTTCAAAAAACTCCTCCCCGGAGTATGCTTTATTCCTGAGCAAGATTTGAGGTGGGTAAGACAAAGGCATATTCCGGAACTGAGTGCTCAGGAAGTCATCACACAGTCAAAATATACAACAATAATTCTTTGAGATCAAGTTCTGTATTGTTACGTGTGGCATGAACTAGATGAGAAGTGTGAGTTGCCACTTCATTCCCACCAACCAGCTAGAGAGTGAAGGATGGTAGGTAGGTAAGTTTGAATGCTTTCTCACATAATTTTGGTGGCTTCTTTCTTCATTAGGCACTTTCTTGGTTCTCTTAAGTTTTTTATCAGGTTTCACAATCCCAAAATATTCGGGTTTGACAGTTTTTGCCAGCTTACTCTTTGCTTTGGTAGAGGGAGATAGTTTTAAAAACCAAGTTTTAAAACTCATTTTCAGACATCATCTGTGGAAAAGACTTTTATATGTATAAAAATAAAGGATAGAAAAAGAAGCATTAAGAAGAAAGAGAACAAAGGACATTTTGATAGATACACCATGAAGGATGATTTTTGAAATTGTCAGTCTTCTGGAGCGAGAGAATGTACTGTGCCAGTCAGATAAGAGTTCTGTGTGGCTGGTATTGAGAACTAGGTACATGGATGCTGAGGACTTGTATACGATATTCAGAAATAGGATGGGCTTCTGTGGAGATTAACACAAATTATTAAGGCACACATGTCCATACTCAGCTTGTAATTTAACTCTGAGTTGTAAAGGTGATTTGTTCTTTCTATTTTTTATTATCTTGACGAAATCAAATTAAGGTAAATCCAATTCTACCACAGTATTTCCTTTTCCCCCAAATCCTCTTATAAACAAAACAAACGTATATCTTA
This sequence comes from Mustela nigripes, assembly GCF_022355385.1. Lineage (NCBI taxonomy): Eukaryota > Metazoa > Chordata > Mammalia > Carnivora > Mustelidae > Mustela > Mustela nigripes. Next base: position 90,709,351 of record NC_081559.1, on the reverse strand, counting down.
CGCTTTCTGCTCTGTCTCATTTCCTCAGATGTGAGATTCTGCTTCTAAATTATATTAGAGCCTATGTGAACAAACAAACTGAGACTTTACTTGACCTTTGGTTATATTCATTTTTCCACAGGAGGTTGTCTAAATTTTTTTTTCCCCCTCAATTCTGTCTGACTCTACATATTCATCTTACAACAGCAGACTACTGATACCTGAAAGTAAATGATTTCAAATAAATCTCCAAAGTGATGACATTTTTTGTGAAAATTCATTGTAGGAAAATCAAGCTAATACTTCTCTAGATTACGTGGTATTTAGTTTAAGTAAGCAGACAATGGAAATGGAGTTATACTGAGATTAAGTACCCTGGTGTTATTTTCAGTTCTGTCCTTGTACACCAGTGTGACCTAGAGGCCTTAGTCTTCTTGGATGTAATCAGTCATTGGCCTCATTGGTACATCTATTGATTTAAGGAATTAAAATAGCACGACCCCTGCAAAGAATTTCTAGAAAGATCACTGTAGCTGAAATAAGGTTTAAGGGTAAGGCTGATCAAGAAGTTTTAGGAGTATACAGTAATTGGAAATGGCTACAGAGGTGTGAGACTCAGCTGTTAGGGGTTTGGAAGACATCTCATGTAGTTCCAATTAATTATAGGGCAAGTGATAGTTTTTGTAGGTTTTTTTTCCACTCCAAAAATTTAATAGTCCTTCTTTAATATTATTAAATAGTAGAGTCAAATTTCCCTCACTTATACTTTGTTCAAATCAGAATCTAAAAAAGATCTATACATTGCAATTGATTGATGAATCTCTCTCCCTCCCTGCCCCCTCTCTTTAATAACAGCTTTATTGAAATATAATTCCTATACTATACTATTCATCTATTTAGAGTATACAATGCAATACATTTTATTATGGTCACATGGTTGTATGACCATCACCACAATCAATTTTAGAATACTTTCAGCACCAGAAAAAGAAACCCTGTACGTGTCAATAATCATTTTTCACTTCCTTTCAACTTGCCTCTAGCTCTAGGCAAATACTAATCTATTTTCTGTCTCTATGGATTAGTCTGCTGTAGACATTTTCTATAAATGAAATAAAACCATATAATATGTGGTCTTCTGGCATTCTCACTTAGTGTAAATTTACAGGGCTCATCCATATTAGAACTTCTATCGTACTGAAAGACCCCTCCCCTAGAAAGACCCCTCCCTTAGTAGACAGATAGGATAACTAACCGCTTGTTTGCTTTTCTGTAAACCGCTGGCTTTTAGGTATAGACCAGGTTATTAATTAGGTTATTAATTGCTTATTAATCGCTCTTTTGCCCTTCTGTAACCGCTTGGCTTATAGAAATAATAGAGACGCCATGATGGCATTCCTACCTTCCCCCTTCTTGTTCCCCTTTCCCGCCTCTCTCCTCCTGCGCGCGGGCCCTCAGAACCAATCAGCTTGTTCCCCCTTCCCGCCTCTCTCTTCGCGCGCGCGGGTCCTTAGAGCCAATCAGCAAAACCCAAGTATGCCTTTTTCAAAAGTTCAAACTGTCCACCAATCAGTTGCGCCCCACCCAAAACTTGTTTGTACCTTCCTATAAAAGACCCTGCTTCACTTCGGTCGGTGCGCTCGGTTAGCTGGAGCTACCGACCACCCGCCGGTACCTGCGTGACAATAAAGAACCTCTTGCTGTTTGCATCCAGTGGCAGTGTTGGATTCTTGGGTAAGGGGATCCGCGGGTCTTTCAGTACTTCACTCCTTTTTGTTGCTGAATGACATCCTGTTGATGGACTTTTGGGTTGCTCCTACCTTTTTTTAAAGTTTTTTATTTTGATTCCAGTGTAGTTACTAGACAGTGTTATATTAGTTTCAGGTATATAATATAGTGACTCAATTGTTATGTATATTACTCTAGGCTCATCATGATAAGTGTACTCTTTAATCCCCATTCCTATGTCATCCATCTCTCCACCCACCTCCCTCTGCTGTTTGTTCTCCATTGTGAAGAGTCTGGCTTTTGATTTGTCTCTCTCTCTTTTTTTCCTCTTTCCTTGTTTTTTTTTTTTTCCCTTAAATTCCACATATGAGTGAAATCATATGGTATTTGTCTTTCTCTAGCTGACTTATTTCACTTTGCATAATACTCTCTAGATCCACCCATGTTGTTGCAAATGGCAAGATTTCATTTCTTATGACTGAATAATATTCCATTATGTACTTAATAGACAATTTTTATATATGTATATATACATACACATTTGTGTATATATATATACAATTTTATACACACACACATATATATATATATCTTTGCCCATTTTAATTGGATTATGTGGTTTTTTGGGGGTGTTGAGTTGTATATTCATATGTGTGTATATCTATATATGTGTATCCATATATTTTAAATATTAACCATTAATTGGATATGTCACTTGCAAATATCTTCTCCCATTTAGTAGGTTGTCTTTTAGTTTTGATTATTTCTTTCACTGTGCAGAAACTTTTTATTTTGATGTAATACCAATAGTTTATTTTTGCTTTTATTTCCCTTGCCTCAGAAGACATATCTAGAAAAAATGTTGCTATGGCCAGTATAAAAGAAATTACTGCCTGTAAGGGCCTATTTAGTCAGAGCAATTCCATCTGGTTAAACAGTGATTTTGTTGTTTATGCAGTAAAACTTAAACTGACCCTGCCCACCCCCCACTCCCCAGGGAACTTACTTAAAAGCAAGTCCAGGGAAACCAGTCCCAGGTAACAAAGCCCAAATACAAGGGTGGGCAGGTCAGGCCAGGGGGAGACATCTAATCAGTGGGGCATGCATACTGTCTCCCTAGCTACCAAGGAGTGTGGGCCCCACCTTTTGGGTGCCTTTTGGGCACCAATTCTGATCAAGGTGATAGGCTAGTTCAAATATCTACCATAGGGTAAATTGTAATTCAATTGGTAACTTGTGTGCGACCTAGCATGACTGGGCAGCTTTCTCTGTATGTGTTGCAATTTCACTGGCCACCTGTCCACGGCCAGGCCCAACCACATGGCCTTTGCCCTTAAAAGCTAATCTGTAAGGCAGAGAGGGGTCGCCTTTTTGTAAGAGATGGCCCAGCTGGTCAGTTTGATTCTCCATGCCTGGCATGAAAATAAAGCTTTGCTTGACCTTCGCTTTGTATCCAGTCTCACTCCTTTGATTATGGACCTAACACTGCCTATGCTTTCTTCTAGGAAAGTATGGTTTTATGGTTTTAGGTCCTACATTTATGTCTTCAATGCATGTTGAGTTTATTTTTGTATATGGTGTAAGAAAATGGCACAGTGCAGTTTCATTCTTCTGTATGTAGCTATCCAGTTTTCCCAAAGCCATTTGTTGAAGAGACTGTCTTTTTCTCAATGGATAGTCTTGCTTCTTTTGTCAAAGATTAAATGACCATTTAATTATGGGCTTATTTCTGGGCTTTCTCTCCTGTTTCATTGATTAGGTGTCCATTTTTGTGCAAGTGCCATACTGTTCTGGTTCATACAGCCTTTAAAATATAACTTAAAATCTGGAATTGTGACACCTCTACCTTTATCTTTTTCGAGATTGTTTGGCTATGCAGGGTCTTTTGTGGTTTCCTACAAGTTTTAGGATTATTTGTTCTAGTTCTATGAAAAACGTTGTTGGTGTTTTGATGGGATTACATTACATCTGTAGATTGTTTTGGGTAGTATGGACATTAACAATATTTATTCTTCCAATCCATGAACATGGAATATCTTTCCAGTTGTTTGTATCATCTTCCATTGTTTAACTTGCTTGTATTCCACTCAGCTCATTTGCAACATATAATAAATAATGCTTGGATACAATAACTTTCTCACTTTTTGGAGAAAAAATGAATTTAAATGTAACCTTATTAAGTAATGAGTTTTACAATTGCTTGCTAAATAACAATCATAAAAGATGATTCTGTTTAAATTTTCATGACGACTACCTTTTGTCATTATTAAGCTATACCTTCCTGGAGTGATTCTGAATTACATAGCTCTTCCAACTAGAAACTGTTGAGGCAACATTGGGTTAAGTTTGCCTTTGAAGTTTCTTTTGGCTCAGGGTTAGTGATAGCATAGATTACTCCAAAGTCTCTTGCTTTGGATGTAGAAAGGTAAGAGAGTTCAAACATTTTGGAAGTTTTTTTTTTTTTTTTTTTTTTGTTTTGTTTTGTTTTTTATCTACACCTTAAAAGGAAATGTTACTGGGGTAAAGAGAAACAGTTCATGAATACTTGTGTCAGCATAGGAGCATGTTATTTTAGAGGGGATAAAACTTATGAGCTTTTTTTGTTGTTGTAAGGTATTTTAAAATACCATAAAAACAGATGAAGGGAAGATGTTTCTCTTAATTCCAATAGTTTTCCTCTTCCTGTGGTGCTTCCCAGGAGTCAGGTTTAGAGCTGAGCCTCCTGCTACACTGCCTAGTTATTAATGATTCTATTTCCTCAGTGGCCCAGATAAAGTTATAATCATTTTCTTCCTGTAGGTCTTCGCTTCAGTGAGAAGATGAGTGAAAATGGATATATCTGTCCTCAAACTGGTAACAATGTCTCACCTTCATCCTCTGCCCCAATTTATCTCTGTCAAATAGAAGTATTTTTGTTTTCATCTAAAGAATAAAGGATGGAAAAGAAATATTCTCTTTGTGGATTATGTTAGTCCAGAGTAAAGCCAATCACTCTGCCTTATTAAATGGTTAGGAAGAGAGAGAAACATCTACAAATTCACTGAGTGATAAAATGCTTCCCAAGAATAGAAGCAAGGGCACTGGAGGTATTTTAATAAATAATTTTCTCTTTTCTATTCAGAATTTGAGAACAAATACTTTCCCGACGTTTTGAAAACACACCTGGGCATCCAGGTCTCTGGTGCTTTTGAAATACAAATACTACAATAGCCATTGGGATCCACGTTCTATCAAGCCTATGATCTAAAAGTAGGATAGGGACTGTTATAAAATCATAACTAATGGGCCTAACTGGTATTTAATCCACATGAAAGTGCCAAGGGCACCCTGATCACTCTAAATTGATTTAAGCCTTATCAAAAACAAAGCTCAGTTAAGTCAAAGATTGACTTTGAAAAAAAATGCTTTGAGGTGGAGATTTACCCATTGGGAGAAAATAGAGATGCTAAAATGTTTTTGTTTTGTTTTGTTTTGTACCAATGTGTCAATTATGACCATTATTGCAGTAATAATTTCCATTAGAATTGTGGTTTAAGATAAATCCTTCTGACTAACCTTGAGTATTCATGAAAATAAAATAACAAAACAAAATAAGTAACAAGGTCAAGTCCTTTAACTTCAAGCTCAAGTCTAATAAAAAACAGAGTTTCTCTGTAACACGTCCATGGAGTAGTTACACTTGAGTCTTCCTTATGGTTCAGCAAATCTATTGATATTTATCATGTTTATGGTAAATGGAGATGCTGTGTGGAATCTCTAAAAAGCACTAATAGGAGAATCATAGCTCAGACCTCTAAGATTTTGGAGAAAATCTATACTGTCTCCTGCAACTGTTTTGAGAAAGAGCTACTAGATTGCTACTAAGCCTTCATAGAGATTGAATTCCTAACCGTGGGACAATAGGTGACCACGTGCCATCATGAGCTGGACATTTTCTGACATACTTGGTCATAAATTTGCGCATGCTCAGCAGTAATATATCATTAAATGAAGTGATCTATAAGACACTGAACTAAGACAAGTCCTGAAAATACGAGTTAATTCATATGCTGTTACCACTCAAAAGTGGGCAGCTAGAGTATTACAGCCCCTCTTAGGGAAGCTCTCTGAATGCCAAGGAAATTCCTCCCATTGTAAAAGCCCTCAAGCAATACATATGGTTTCCTGTTATGCCTGGAATGAGGGATAGCTAGAGGTAAGGATTTTCACGGATTTATGAATAATTACTAATGGTTTGGCTGGATGGTCAAGGGACTTGAAAGAAACTGGATTTGATAATTGGCAATAAGAAAGTCTGTGGAAAAGAAGGATAGACCTTTCAGAATGGGAACAAAATATGAAGATATTTATGAACTCCACGTGAATACTAGTCAGAGTTTACCCACCATGGAGGGGAATCTTAATAATCAGGTGGACAGAATGATACATTTTGTAGATAACCTTTTACCACTACATTCTCTAGTGCTTGATCAACTAACTCATCAATAAAGTTATCATGGTAATGGGGATAGACGACACATGACTTAACAGCATGGAATTTTTCTTACCAGTGATGACCTGACTAATGTACTGCTTAGTACATGATGTATCAATAGTGGAAATAAACATTTGGTCCCCAATATACTACTCTTCTTCAAGTGGACCAGCCAGTGAGATTGATTATATTGGGAGATCATCATGGAGGAAATAAAGATTTGTTTTCATTATAATAGACTCATACTCTGGCTACAGATTTTTCCTTTCCTGGTGTTTTGAGAGTACAACCATCTGTGGAGGCAGAGAATACCTCAGCCACTATCATGTCATTCTATAGCATTTGTTCTGATCAAAGAGCTGGTATCACAACAAAAGAAGTATAGCAATAGTGTATGCCCATGGAATTAACTAGTCTTTCCACATACTTCATCATCCGGAGATTGCAGGATTAATAAATATGTGGAATGGCTTACTGAAAACTCTGTTCCAGTGCCAACTGGGTGACAACACCCTGGGCGGATGAGGTTCTGACATACAGAGTGTGTCTATATTTGGAAGCAGAGACTTTTATATGGTGCTATGCCTGCCATAACCAGAAGACATGGGCCTGGGAATCAAGAGATGGAAATTAGAGGTTTTTTTCTCACTATATCACCAATAATCCCCCTGCAGAATATTGCCTCCTGACCCAACAATCTGGAACTCTGCCGGCTTAGAAATCTTAGTCTTTAAATTGGGCTTGCTTCAGTTATGGGACATGTTTTTTCTATTGAGTGAGAAAATGAGACTGCTACCTGGCCAACTTGGACTTTTTTGCCACAGAGCCAAGAGGTAGAAAAAAGGATATTCTAATTGAAGGAATGATTTATCCCAGTTACCAAAGAGAAATTTGTGTTTTTGTTATACAAATGGAATAAACAAAACAAACTCTGAAATCTAGAGGATATTATAAGGATCTTTCAAGGTGTTTCTTAGTACTTCATGCTCCCAAGTAAAGATTAATGAGAAATTGCAGTAACCACCTCTCTTCCCCCAATGGCAGCATGATTGGGAAATCAGACCTTTCAGGAAAAAGGATTTATATCACTCCACAAGGTAAAGAAAATTGACCAACTGAAATTCTGGCTGAGGGAAGGGGAAATATAAAATTAGTAATGAAAGAAAGAACCAATATATATTAATTATATTCTTGTGAGCAATGACAAGGATGAGAAATATATTAGTTTAGTATAAATATTTTTTGCTTGTTTTATATATGTGTATTTATTGGTGTATGTTAATATTGTTCTTCTCTTGCCTCCTTTTAGCTTTTATTTTATATACATGTTGTTGGAAGTTAACTTTAAAATTTCGTCTTAGGCAACAGAGTATTTCCTGGAACTGTGATAAAATTTGGGAAGTACTTCTTGAAAACTGTAATGGATATAATAAGTATTGAAACTGTGTTTTCCGCATTTTGGGAAGAAACTGAGGGCTTCTTTACTTGTAAAAAGAATAGTTTATCCTGTTAGAAAATATAGAGGTATTTTGTTATTATTTCCCGTTGGGAAAGACTGAACCTCAGAACTCGGGGCAAAGGTGCCCAAAGGAGTGACAAGAGAATCCGCTCACTGCTAGACACTGACGATCTTGAAGATCTTGAAGATCTCAGTCTTCCTGTGAGCTATGCCCATCAGTGTCTAGCACTGTCACTCCTTTGGGCACCTTTGTCCCGAGTTCTGAGGTTCAGTCTTTCCCAACGGGAGACTTCCTGGCATTTCAAGTTCTGAGAATGTGTTAACTTAGTGGACTTTATAATCCGTATCTCAAGCTCTGATGGTGTTGGTGGGAATGTGCATGCTCCTTCCTTGGATACTCTCTTCATACAAGCTCTTCCTATGTTTTTCAGAGTTCCTTGTTTGTTACTAGAGAAATCCTTTGTTGTGCCTTTATTTATTTATTTTTTTAACATTTTTAATGCTTGCATTAGCTTTCCTCTTATTAAATAACTGTGTAATTTACTGTTTTTTGTTTGTTTGTTTGTTTTGTTTTGTTTTGGTCTCCTGATTGGATCCTGATTGATAGACATGACTAAGTAAGTGGCTTTCTGCTTGATATTTAAAATATAACAAACCAGAAGGACATTTGCTCTGGAAATATTTTCCATTACCTGCTAAAAATGCCTGGAATTTCATATCTGTAGACCCATTTAGTTTCATAGATTTTTATTAATATCTGAGTATTGTTTCTGTGCTATGTGCTGGGAGGTAAAATAGAGTCAGTGTTCATTCTATGAGGCTTGCAGCTCAGACTTTTATAAGCAAAGTCTTTTAAATTATGTATTTACAGAGAGTTAATAGATTTAGTCAAAATATAAGCACAATATAAGTTAACTTATGTGTTGCTTTTTTTTCGTTATGGGCTGTTAACTCATATTAATGAATTAAGGTATAGACATTTTCCTTTTTTAAAGTTAGGTGCAGTGGAAAGCAGAGGGATAAAGGATAATTAGCATTCAGAAAATTTTCTAATTCCAAAAAAAGAATTATAAGCTCACTGGTAGGAAACTTGGAAAATTAAAAATATATATATAAAGAAAGTTTAAAGTTTTTTTTTTTTTAAGATTTTATTTATTTATTTGACAGTCTAATTCCTGTCTAATCCAGTCTAATTCCTGGCACAAGTAGGTAGAGAAGAAGGCAGAGTGAAAGGGGGAACCAGGCTCCCTACCGAGTAGAGAGCCTGTTGCAGGGCTCCATCCCAGGACCCTGAGATCATGATCTGAGCTGGAGGCAGAGGCTTAACCCACTGAGCCACCCAGGCACCCCAAGAAAGTTAAAAGTTTTAATATTTATTCAGCTTTTTCCATGTGCCAGGAATTAGACTGAATTCTTTTACATATTTTAGCTCACAAATGGTCTAAAAATTACAAATTATATATATATATGTACTTTTTTTGAGCAGATGATGAGAATGATATACAGAAATATTAAGTTGCTTCTTCAAGGAGTTAGAACTGTGATTCAAAGCCCATGATTCCACCTCCAAAAGTCATGCTTTCTCAATCTGAAATACAACTTTCCCACATCAGTCAAGGAGTCTTAGTCAAACTCAGTGATAAATACTTTGACTTACTTCTTTTTAATCTCCTATTACACGTATGTAATAGATATCTGCACTTGTAATAAACATGTCAGTTACACTACACATTCAATTTTGCAGCCTTTCTGTTTTATTAAGGCTATGTCATATTTGCCCACATCTTTAATAATGGCTTTGCAATATTATTTTATCACTGTACTGGTGGTTGAAATTTATGCGCTATCTACTATTTTCACTGTGACAAATAATACCTCATATATTTTGTGAATCCTTTGATGACCTTAAATGATTTTTTATGACTTTTTAGAATAAATTCCTAAAGGTGAAATGATAAAATGACACATTACAGCTTTTTGTAATGATCTTGACACACATTGCCAAGTTTTTATCAGAAAAATTGTAACAAAATACAAACAATGACTGAGGGCATATTAAGCAGTTTTGTTTAACATATTGGCTAATTTCACTGGGAAAATATGGTGGATAAAATTATTTTAATGAAAAAGGAATTAATACTTTAAAAAAAAACTAAGTATCACTCAATTTGGGGGGGAGTGAGTTATATTGTCGTTTGTATAAATATCTTTAGAAGTTTCTTTGTTTTATAGTAGATAGAGCATTTTAGATCTCTGATTGCTGTCTTTGTTGAAAAATTTTTAGCCTTCTGTTTGTTTTGAACTTTGTTTATGGCATTAATACTGTTTTCCATTTTTCAAAAAAGATTTTATTTATTTATTTGAGAGAGAGGGAGAGCATGAGCAGGGGGGAGGGGCAGAGGAAGAAGCAGACTACCCACTGAGCAGGCAGCTAGACAACAGGGGCTCAATTCCAGAACCCTGAGATCATGATCTAAGTAGAAGGCAAGTGCTTAACTGACTGAGACACCCAGGTGCCCCTGTTTTCCATTTTGTGCAGTCATGTTTACTTTGTTATTGATCTAATTGCGGTTAACTTAAAAAAAAAAGTCTGCAGATCTAGAGTTCAGATTAATATTGCCTATATTTTTCTTTATTTTTATTACTAAAATATTTACACTTAGCCTTTGATTCCACTGTAATGAATTTTGTTATATAACTTGAGGTAAGAGGTAAGCATCTATTTTTTGTGTGTGTTTTTGTTTTCTCTATAAAACAAACTTTTAATAAATAGCTTGTAATGAATAAGAGGGTATTTTAAAATGATGGACTAGCTGGTTATGTAAGAGCTGGCTTGGGTCCACCTTTGAGAAACTTAGATTAAAAAAAGGTCAGCATAGGATAGTAGGTTACATAGGAGGTGAGGAGCGTGATAAATAATGTCCTGCTGCCATTTAGTTATTATATACAATGCATCAAACAGTTGGCTAATTGTTATTCACACGCTGTTTATTCTCACAAAATCCCATTAGTTGTATTTTATCATCTTTGTTTTCAAAATGTCCAGTGATGTTAGTAAATTAGTAAGTTAGTACACTTATCCAAGGTCAGTAAACTAGAGAATGTCAGAACTAGCATATGTGAAGCACATACTTTTTAATTTGAACACTTTATTTTATTTTGAGTACTACATGACAACTTTTCATTTCAAAAGTTTGCATAAAATAGAACTGTATAAAGTGAAATATTTAAATATCCCTCTGATTTCAATTTTTACTTAAATAGGACATTATTATTCATTAAACAAATATTTGGAGACTGCCTACCATGATCCAAACTCTCTTTTAGAATATCTGATATCATGGATGGTACATTTTTTTTTTAAGATTTTATTTATTTATTTGATAAAAAGAGAGAGCATGAGAGAGAGTGTGAGTTGTGGGGAGGGGCAGAGGGAGAGGGACAAGTAGACTCCCAACCAAACAGGGAGCCTGATGTGGGGCTTGATCCCAGGGCCCTGAAATCATGACCTGAGCTGAAGGTAGACTTTTAACCAATTGAGCCACCCAGGTGTCCCATGGATGGTACATTCTTGTATTATTCAAAACTTGTATTTTTATCTTGCTTATGGGTTAATAAAACTTGTTTAAAAAACTTTTATACATCTCTGTTTTTACCTTTATCTTTATATCTGTATCTCTGAATCTGATTCTGTCTTTTATCTATCTCTCTCTAACATCATCTCCATGCAGACTTTATTCTTTTTAATGACTTCATAATATTTCATAAATACATATACTCTAATTTATAAAATTACTGGTGAAAGTTTAGATTGATTCCAGGGTAAAACCTTTAAACATCCCTCTGTAAATATTTTTTACACATATATGAGAGTTTTTTAAGATAAATTCTTAGGACCAAATGTATGGAGTCAAATGGTTTACATTTAAAATGTCTAAAAAAAAAATTCCAAATTACCTTCTAAAAATATTTTGCTATTTGACATCCCTATCAACATTGTGGGAGAGTGCTCATTTCCTTTCCTCTTTACAAAAATGGATATTATCAGTCATTTAAATTTTGCCAATCTGAAGTCTGAAAACTGATGTCAATGTATTAATTTACATTTCCCTGATTTTTTCATATATCACTTCATTTTTTCAAACATAAAATGTTTATTGGATGAACTGCAGTTAAGATGATGCAGTGCAGAGCCATTCTATTTCTTTTTTTCACTGCCAACCCTGCAAAACCACCCCTTGGTATGCTTATTTTTCCCTGGATGAAATCTAGAGTAGGTGTCATAGAGTTTTCTGAGTTATTCCTTCAAAACATTCCCATCTCAGTAGTTTCAGAAATTCTATGTCATATAAGATCAGCACCAATGTTTGTTACTCATTTTAAACCTCTCCCCCTCTCCCAGCTGGAGATCTTTAGTAGCTAAGAGACCGTATTTTGTTAAATCACCGTTTTATTCTTCTATCTTCCTCATTCTCAAACAATTTTTCTAGCTTAGTGTGAAAAAAGATTAGGAAAGAAGGACATACTCATTATCCCGGGAGAGGCATAACCTCTAGTTAGTGTTCTCTTGGTAATGGCTATAAAACCAGCATTGTTTTCTTTTCTTCTGCAGGAAGGTTTTTTCCTATCTTTGGTTTTTCCCTGGGAGGGGGTCCTCTTCCAGCTTTCTGAACCTTAAGGTCACCTGTTCTCCTCATTCTGGGTTTCGGTCGCCTACTTCCCTTTTGCATCCTCAAGTTGTTTTTGAGAAGAAGGATCCCCCTTTTAAAGTAACATTTTATTAAAGCACATGGGCCATACAGGAAAGTAGATACTTAAAATTTTTCCCAGAGTGAATATATCCATGTAGTCACTGCTTGGATCAACAAATAGAACCTTACTGGCCGACCAGGAAGACATCTTTGCGCCCTTTCCCGGTGACCACCACTCCTCAGAGTAATCATTGTCTTGGTTTGTAAGTAGCTTTATCTGTTTATCTCTAATCATGCTTCTGATCTTAGCTTCCTCTCCTTTAGTATGGGCGAGCAGCTCTCCTTTGGTGAGTGTCTGCTTCACACACCTTTCTCTACCCTTGAACTTCCAACCTCTGTGCCCTTTCTAAAGTAGCATATAGTCAAATTTTTAATAGTCTTGCCATTCCTTTCAGTTATTCAGACTGTCACTTTAAAAAAATATTTCATTTATTTATTTTTGCAAGAGAGAGAAAGTGCAAGTGGATGAGGAGGGGCAGAAGGAGAAGCAGACTCTCTGCCAAGCAGGGAGCCCGATGTGGGACTTGATGCCAGAACGCTGGGATCATGACCTGAGCTGAAGGCAGAAACTCAACTGACTGAACCACCCAGCATCCTCCAGGTTGTTATTTTGTCTTTTTTTTTTTTATTTTTAGATTTTTATTTATTTATTTGACACACAGAGAGAGATCTCAGGCAGACAGAGAGGCGGGCAGAGAGAGAGGGGGGAAGCAGGCTCCCTGCTGAGCAGAGAGCCCGATGTGGGGCTCGATCCCAGGAGCCTGAGATCATGACGTGAGCCAAAGGCAGAGGCTTAACCCACTGAGCCACCCAGGTGCCCCTGTTATTTTGTAATTTTATTATTCATATATTGAGTTTAAATCTATCATCTATGATTTCTTTAAAAATTTCCCAGCTCTTTTATGTCTCTTCTTCTCTCCTTCTTTTCAGTATATTTGTTACTACATTTTCCTATTCTGTCATAGTTTCACATTCTTCTGCTACTTTTTTTTAATTGATTACTTTAGAGATTACAACAGGCACAAACTTCTTCACCTGCTTCATGAATCTACCTCTTATGCATTCCAAGTTATGCAGAAGACTTAATTCTTTAAAAAAAATTAATTCCATTCAAGACCTCTTGCCTTTGTGTTTTTGGTTTCATGTATTTTATTTCTACCTCAAATCCTCAGTATATTATTTTAAAATTCAGATTTGCCTTCAGTTACCCATATAGTCACCATTTTTATTACACAGTCACATCATTCTTTCCTGTATTTCCATGCTCTGCCAAGCATTCTGTTCCTTCTGCCTGAAGAAATACTGTTTGTCCCTTCATCTTTTTAAGTTTGATTGGCAAGATGATTTATTTATGTCTCATTATTACCGGGGAATGTTTTTATTTGGTATTTGGCTCCTAACTAGCCTTTAGCAATACGTTTTATTGTTTTCTATTGTCTGTCATTTCTTTTAAGAAATCAACTTTTAGGGGCACCTGGGTGGCTCAGGTGGTTGAGCCTCTGCCTTTGGCTCAGGTCACAGTCTCAGGGTTCTGGGATCGAAACCAGCATCGGGCTCTCTGCTCAGCAGGGAGCTGCTCCCCCCTCCACTTGCCTCTCTGCCCACTTGTGCTCTCTGTCAAATAAACAAATAAAATCTTAAAAAAAAAAAAAGAAGTCAGCTTTTAGTTGCAAAATTGCACCTCTGAAGGCAAATATCTTTCTTCTATTTTTATTTGGCATTGTGTAGTTTTATGCTGATATACTTAGTATAGATTTTTAGTTTTTTGTTTACATCCTCTTTGGAGTGAATAATATATATTTAATCTTGTGACTTGATATGGTTTATCAATTCTGCAAATTCTCAACTATTAGATTTTCTGATATTAATTCTGTGTCATTCTTTCTCTTGAATTTTTCTGAGATTCAAGTGATATCTATGTAAGATTTTTCCATCTTGTCTTATGCAACTTTTAGATCTTTACCCTTTTCAATATTCCGTGTTTTCTCCTCTTTGTACCTCAGTCTGGGTATCTTCCATTGGCTTATTTTTAGAGCATGAATCCTCTTTGCAGCTATAAATTAATTCCATCAACTGCATTCTTATTTTCAATCAAGTATTTCTCACTTCTAATGTAACTTGAATTCTCTTTTATAGTCTGCATTCCTTTTGAAAAATTGTCTATATTACTATCTCTTTTCTTAAACATAGTTAATCATACTTACATGATATCCACATCTGATAAATGAAATATCTGAATCACCTTGAAGATCTCTTTCTATTTTATGGTTTTATCTCATGTCATCTTTTGATATACTTTCTATTTTTTGATTAAATGTTAAGCATTATAAATTAACTGTAAAGGCTTTAAAAATGCTTTATTTCCTTATAGAATATTTTCTTATTTTCTGCTAAGTAGTTAGACCACAATAGGATCTCATTAATGCAAGCCATGATTAAATATATTTCAAGTTAGTTTTCAATGTCCATCAGAAGTTTTGTATTTCAAGATTGCTTTTATTCTTGGAGGGTCATCTTTAAGTGATACAAACTGAAAACACGAGATTTTCACAAGGGTCTCTACAACTTGGTGAATCCTTATTCAGTTTTATTCTCTTCCACCAGGTAAGGCCACTCAACAATCTACCTCCCTTCTCAGCATCTTAGCAGCTGCATTTTCAGCTTCTCTCCCTCTCACCTGAGATACCAAAGAATCGCGACGTTTTGAGGAAAAAGAGGATCGGATTGTCTGATTCCTTCTCTCTACTTTGCTTCACTCCTGGATCATGGACACAAAGTCCTGATCGATCGGTATCCCTGAATTCCATTTTTTCCCCCTCTTCTATAATATCTATCCTAAAGCAGCTGCCCCTTTCCCTTTCTTTCTTCATTTCTTAGTCTTTCTACCCTCACTTCTGTTACAGGTGAAAATTATCATGGGATATATGTTGGCCTCAGGGAATTTCCTTTCTATGGAATCTCAGTCCCTCACATTTATGCTGCCTTTATATTCCTTTAATACCCTTAATCTGATGACTTTTGTATTTGATCCAACTTTTCTAGTTAGTTTTGATGAGTACATTGGTCTACCTTAGGCTAACCTATCATAAGTAAAAGATTATAGGTTTCCTTTTGTGATAATCCCAGTGTGATTCTCCTTGCTGTGATCCACTTCTACTGAACTCTGGAGCCCTGCATTCTATCTCAGGTAAAGAAGAGGCACCCTCTCAACCCACTGAAAAGCTACTCAAGTTGTACTAACCATTCTCTCTAGAGATATTTTCCACAAGTCCTCTTCAAATTCACCTCTGCTCAGACCTGAGAAGAGTGCTTGGCTCCTGTGGGGAACACATTTTTGGCTCATGCTGTGCTCATCTCTTCATAGCAAACTGTTTAGAACGAGGGATACTTGAAGCTTATTGTTTTGTCATAGTTTAATGAGTTTCTCTGGAAATTTTGAGAGAGAAAAGTTGTATTTGCCATTCTGTTGCATATTTGTTGGCTGTTTTAAATTCTTCTCTTTAAATTGCCTATTTGTGTCCTCTAACCATTTTCTTCAGCTAGTTTTTTTTTTTTCTCTTTTAAAATTGGCTTAGTATTATTTAGTGTTGACTATTTTCCAAATATGTTTTTTTAAGTTTGCCACTTATTTTAAACTTTATGATTTTTTTTGTTACAACAAGTATGAAGTAGAGGTCTAGTATTTTATTTTCAGTTTTCAAAATACATCCCCCTGGCACAAAACTCCAGAGTAAATAATGCACCCATTCACAGTTATACAGTCTCTCCGTTATCTCAGACTGTATTCAATCCCTTTCTTCGACTACCAAAACAGAAGTTAATGGCACCTAAATTAGTAAGATCCTTAGTCTTTTTTCAATACTAATACTCCTTATATTATTCTCTTTTCTTTATTCAGCACATGAAAGGTAGGCAATATCAAATAGTAATACCTAATATATATTCTGATATTTTTCTTCTTTTTACTCATAAAGTTCTTATACTTTTCAATTTTAAATGTTATGTCTCTAATGGGTCAATGTTAAGATTAACATTTACCATAGTTTTTGGTAGATATTTCTTAAGTAACTTTAAAGATGTTCCCATTTATTTCTATCTTAACATGGTTATTTAGTTGGAAATATCTTTTTTGGATCTACGGAGTTGATTTTTTTTTCTTTTACCATCTTGATGCGATGAGTTAATTTGTTAACCTTTTTTAAAATGTTAAATAAGCCTTGACATTCTTAAAAGTTTCATTGGTATGATTTCCAATATTTTGCTTAAGTTTTTACATTTTTGTTCAGAACTAAGCAGGATATATATGTGCTACTCTTGTCTGCTTTGGGAATCATGGTGAAGTGAGGTTCAGAGATGGTGCAAAAATTAATTCCATCGTTTTATTCCTTATTCTCTAGTGATTTGTATAACAAAAAATCATCTCTGTTAGACCCAACCACTATAAGTGATTCAGCCTGGTATTTCTTTTATGGATAGATTTTTATCCAGAATCTCCAGTTTTCTCTAGGTATATTGTACTTATTCATATTTTCTTTCTCTTCTTTGGGCAATTTTGGTGATTTTAATTTTTCTAAGAAAACACATTTTATCTAGATTTGATGATGTGTGAGTGTCTGTAGCAGTTGCAAAATGTCAGTGGAAAGCACATGGGAGATGCCGCAGGCTTTCCTATGCATTTGCTTTTCTTTCCATTTTTTTTTTTTTTAACATTCTCCTACCTTATTTTTAAATTTAATTTAATTTTTTAAAAAAGATTTTATTTATTTATTTGACAGAGAGAGACACAGCGAGAGAGGGCATACAAGCAGGGGGAGTGAGAGAGGTAGTAGCAGTCTTCCCACCCAGCCTGATCCCATGACGCTGAGATCATGACCTGAGCCAAAGGCAGAGGCTTAACACACTGAGGGACCCAGGCGCCCCTCCTACTTTTTTAAAATTTAATTTAATTTAATTTAATTTAATTCTTTTTCAGTGTTCCAAAATTCATTGTTTATGCACACCCAGTGTTCCCTGCAATACGTGCCCTCCATAATACCCACCACAAGGCTCACCACCCCACCTCCCAAAACCCTCAGTTTGTTTCTCAGATTTCACAGTCTCATGGTTTGTCTCCCCCTCCAATTTCCCCCAACTCACTTCTCCTCTCCATCTCCCACTGTCTTCCATGTTATTCCTTATGCTCCACAAGTAAGTGAAACCATATGATAATTGAGTCTCTCTGTTGACTTATTTCACTCAACATAGTCTTATCTCCCTTCTTATTTTGGTCACATGGAATTTTATTTCCCAGTTATTACTGTACATTATTTGTATATGGGCTTTTAAACATAAATTTATTAAAGGATATACCTTTTCACTAATGGTTCTTGTATTTTTTATTTTTATCTAACCTGAATCCATAATTTATGTGTTGCGTGTAGTCTTCAGTGGTTTCTTCATATATAGTCTTTGCATCTTAAATGTTCTTAGTTTTTCCTCGCATTTGTACATTAACTTGACTATATAATTGCAACTTGAGGTTTTCTGTTTTTGTTTTTGTTAGCGATTGACAATATTGTTCCCTTGTGATCTAGCCTCCGATGTTAGTAATAGAAAATCTTGATACCCATTTGATTTTCCTTATTTAATCTCTGAAAACCTTTTGGGCTTTCTTCTTATCTTTCAAACTTTGTGATTTCACCATAATATTTCTTCCTTTCTAGGGCATAAAGATTCTTGTTTGTTAAGCTTGATCCTTCTATGTCAAGGTAATGGTTTTAGAAGACTTGGATTTCTACCTAGCTATTTTGATTTTCACATCCTAGAGTGGGTATTGTTCTGTTTCCAGCAATGGGTCTTTGCTAATTGTCAAGGGCAGGCCAGCAGCTCATGAAAGTATGTGGGGACTTCCCATTCTTTTTATGGTCCCTTGTTACCCCAGACATGACCTTGCCTCTCCATTTTTGCTCTCACTGGTCCAGTATAAGGGCAAAGACTGGTGCTGCCTGCAACAGAACACAAGACTTTGTCCTTGCACTTGGTGCTGAGCAGCCACCTGGCCTGGCTCCTTCAAATGTAGTTCCCAAATTAATCACCATGATCAGTAACTTAGGAACTCTTCCTTCTTGTTGTGTTCATTTTGTATATGCTGAAGGCAGAAGCCCCTGATACTCTCCTATTTTCATAAAATACTTTTAGACATTTTAATCACGCTTTTCTGAAATGTTTGTTTCTTCATGGATTAGATCTTTCAGCAGTTCTTCAAAAGATTTCTGTTCTATTGATGGCTCTCTGTTGTTTTGCCCTCCTCTTATTGATTTTCTTCTTCTTCTTCTTCTTCTTCTTCTTTTTTTTTTTTTAAATAATCCAGTGTGTTACTCAATGGCATTTGTAAGTATGCAGCTGTCTTTGATATCAGCATTTGAAAGGTGAAAGTTAAGTACCAGAACATGGCAGAGGGGAGTGGCAGAGAAATAAGGTATGGAACAATGTGATTATATTTCTTCTCTCTGTCAAAAGTTTAAGGGGAGTCTAAGCCTGTCTACTATTAATTTTGCCTTTCCATTATCTTAACTTATTTTTAGCAAAGATCCTTGTTCTATCTTTCCACAATGCAACATTTAATATCAGCACAGTCTGTGGAAGCAAAATATCTTGATTATAAGATTACTAGAGAAAACAGTACTTTTTGAGGTGCTTTCATTCACTGTGACACATCAATATGATGCTATCTTCTCTAAAAAATTACTGAATTCACAGTATTCTAAGTCTACTGAGGCTTTTTTTGTATCAATAAGGTATAAACAGAACAAAAGGAATCTGCCCAAGAGTGCTTGCTCCCCAAGGAGCTAGACATTCCTTTACATATTTAAGTCTAATAATGTGTTTTTTTCATGCCCCACTTAAAAAAAGCAGCCTGCTTCTTGCTCAATAAACATGTTTTGAAAATCAAACACTATTATCTCTAACAGAATTTTAGTCTCTTTCCATCTGGTTGTCAAAAATAATGATAGTGACGAGGGCCTTAGTGGCTTAGTCAGTTAAGCATCTGGCTCTTGATTTCAGCTCAGGTCCTAATCCCAGGATCCTGGGATCGAGCCCTGTGGGACATCTGTGGGATGTTCAGTGGAGCATCTGTGTGAGGATTCTCTCCCTCTCCCTCTACCCCTTTTTGCTTCCCCCACTCCACTCATTTACACACACTGTCTCTCTAAAATAAATAAAAAATTAAAAAAAAAAATAATGATAGTCACCTATAGCATTAGACAAGATTGGGCTAATGGCCAGAAAGAATTGGTTTTAGGTAAAAGGTTCCTGATCTCTGAAAGCAATGGAATCTCAGCTAGATATCTTCAAATATTGTATAATTGTTGTCTGTTTTTAAGGAGGATTAGTGTTTTAGTTGCATTCCACTTAAGCAACAAAGAAACCTGTTTTGTACTGTCTTAAGCTGAAGAATGGAGGGAGGGTAGCATCCAGATTCTCTTGGATATACCCTACTCCATGTTATGTCTCCATCCTAAGACTCATATATAGATTGTTGTTCCAGATTTCTCATCCAGCTACGCCCATTCCCAGAAGAAGTCACCTGCTACTGTACCACTTTTCTAGAAGTTGCCCAAAAGTCTAGCCCAAATGCCTCATTAGCCAGCATTGGGTCACATGCTTATTTCTAAATCAATCACTAGCAAGGTGAATGGAATTATTATGATTAGCTTAGACAACATAGAATCTCTAAGATGGGATCATGTTCCTCTGAGTTATGTCTTTGTTGAGATGGATGGCTATGTGAATTGGATTAGGCAAGAGGAAGGCGGCAAAATGGATTGGGCCAGCAACTCAATATAATGGTGTCCACTCTATCTTAGTAGTAGGGAAACAAAATGGATTTAAATTTTTTAATGTTTTAATAAACATTTTAATAAATTAAAATGGCTATATTACGGAAAGCATAATTTGTGTAATCTAATAAAATCTAACAGGCAATTACTAGTGAAGAACAGAATCAGACACTTTTTTGGCTCATGATATATTTTAAATAGCAAGAATTATAAAATTAAATGATGATAAAGTATTGTGAGTAAGGCACAGTATGAATGTAGTGGATATTGTTATATAACTTATTTTTTCTGTTTTGACCCCCATATACATAAGACATTTAATGAATTTCCATATTCATAAGTTGAAACACTTTCACTGTTTACTTCCTTTTATCACTTACTTTTGAAGATGTTCTCTATTTTTCAGTAATGTGATTGCATTTGGGATCAAATGTGTCCTTCCAAGGAAAATATTTCATGAAACACATTAAAATGCAAGTATATTTTTGATATGAAAAACAAAATATAACTCGAGAGAAATAACCTTCTAATTTAAAAAAATCAACAATTTTACAGGACACCTAAAAAGTAATGATACTTGCTAAATACTTAGGAATTTAATCAATTTTTATAGAAAATTGGAAAAATCTGGAATGTCACCTCAAAAATCTATTGTATCTTTGTGATTCTGTGATTCTTGCTTCTTTTATTAAGCAAAAGATGCTAATTATTTTGGAAAACAAATATACTTAGAAAAAAGGAAGTTTATCCCAGCTAAATTTGGTAGTTATCTCTCTAGCCCAAATATAAAAAAATATATATACGCGGTGATGGACATTAAGGAGGGCACATATATATTGAGCACTGAGTTTTAAAAAGGAATGATAAATCATGGTACCATACTCACCCTTCTTGTTGTGATTTGAGACAATTAAGATACCTATGTGATGAAAAAATAAATTAATTTAAAAAATGTATATAATATGCTTTACAGATGAGGGTATTCTAAATACTACCAGGTACTCAGTTTTGCTCTGAGGTGTTGAGTAGGTGTAGTTCTTTGGGAACATGGTAGTGGGTATTTAGTTCTATTCCAAATAGGCTTTATGGAGGCTGATCTTTTTTCATATAATCTTAAACTTTATATTTTGATCCATCTCATTTTTAATGGAATCCAGTGAAGCCTGGAGGAAGTCTGTGATCTTGAGGAGAGAGTGGTGATATGCTTTCAGTGCTGCTAGTGCAGAGCCAATGGCCAGACGTTAGCAAAAATGTCAAGATAATAACATGTTTGTCGTTGGTGATAAACATCTAAATTATATTATGGGCTCCGTATCAAATCGTCTTGAGAGGCATCTTAGTATTTTCATCACTGCAGTTAGGAGATAACTAGAAGTAACAAAGTCACGATTCTAGTGTTGGTCATTTAAAGAACCAGGACAATGTCATTCTGAAGATGTGTTTAAAAGTACTAGCCTTTTAGCACCTGAGACATTGCACCTTAGCATGACTGGTCTGGCATATGAAAGCACATAAATTGCTAGAACACTCCCGAAGTAGACTATTCTATATAAACCCACAAAATGGTGTCTCAAAGTGATGTTTATTTCTTCCTAGTTGTTGATGACCTTACTCGCCCTGAACCCCACCCAAAATGAGGCATGACAACTACCTTCAGATTTATTTTCAAAAAACTCCCTTGATGTTAAAGAAACTGTGCCTGGCATAGACCCTAGTAAGTACTCACTACATATTTTTTGAAGTGAGAAAAAAAAAATTCCACTTAAGTCACCTTTAACACAAAATGAGAGAAAAGTGGCCATTAAGAACTGAAGGAAAATGAGACATATCATGAGGCTGCTGCCTTTAGCAGTAAGAACATCTTTAGTTTATACTGAATTTAAAATGAATGGAGTCAGAGCCCAGGATTGCTGGAAATCTGTGAGGATAGATCAGTGCATGAGAGGACTGAAAAAAATCAAAATTGAAATAAATGGAAATGTGAAAATATAATATTGAAAAAAGCTATGGTAGTTTAAATAGCATTTTGCTTGTATTTATTTCTGAAAGCTGTTGTGGTTTATAAAATTTGGGGTAAGAAAGAATCAATGGGGGAATAGGTGAAAATGCTTTGTTGGGGGATTATGGTATATTCTCATCAATTCTGATCCAATGGGTCAGAGTTTGGCAGAAAACTCTGAAACATTTTTTTTTTTTTTTTTTTAAAGATTTTATTTATTTATTTGACAGAGAGAAATCACAAGTAGATGGAGAGGCAGGCAGAGAGAGAGAGAGGAGGAAACAGGCTCCCTGCTGAGCAGAGAGCCCGATGCGGGACTCGATCCCAGGACCCTGAGATCATGACCTGAGCCGAAGGCAGCGGCTTAACCCACTGAGCCACCCAGGCGCCCCAGAAACATTTTTAACAAGCATTCTTGGTGATTTAAAAGCAGGTGGTTTTGCAGACTTATTTTGAGACCGAGAAATAATCGTCTGTGTATAGGAGTTAAGGCTGAAGAATTAGATTTTTCAGGTATTGGAAGTTGTTAATTTTATGTACTTAAAAAAGAAAAAAAGATGTATGGGAAAGAAAAGTTGGCAGAACATAAAATACCAGTTCTAAGAGAGAATTTTGAAATAAGATTTCAGCTACCTTATTGGCTCCAAAATTCATATGTTGAAGCATCCTTGTGCTAGTATCTCAGTGGACACATGAGGCAGATGGCAGCATCTGAGTGGCTGACGGGGAGGTTAGGCCTCTGAAAGAATAATGGTGATTCTTTAGTGAAGTCAGAGACTTTGGCACATAGGCTTTCTGGGTAAGTGACAAGAACCACAGCCAGGCCAGGATGACTTCATCCATCTCAGAGTTACACAAAGGCTTAATATGATTAGGAGTTAGATCACAATAAAGGTGGTATGAACAAAGTTTTCATCAGTTTTGACTCTTCCGAAACAAAATGGTGGGATCCAGAGTCATTGCTGAACCGAGTGTTGTGGAACCAAAATGGGGATGAAACTTTCAGGTATTTCTAAAAATCAGGTTAATGAGCTCTTAAATCATTTATAGAGCTTATCTTTCACAGTAAGCATAGGAAATTTGGGGTAAAAAAAGGAATTATTTCATGTTTTGTAAAATATATTTCTTGTGTTGCTTCAGTTCCATTTTAAAAACATATATTAAAGGCCTATTGTGTGCAAAGTACTAATCTCTAGGAAATTCAGAAATTCAATTTCAGACTGTCTCATGGAGTAAATTGACTGAAATACCATGAACTCTGATGCAAATTAGACCGTTCGCATACTCTAATTGCAGGAGTAAAAACAGCAAGTTAAGAGACCAGAGAATCATTCTGCAATTGAAGTGACTCTCCTAAGTGTGCAGGGGATAAGTAATTTGGATAAGGTTATCTGCTATATTCTTGAAATCTTTATACTTTAGATACTTCATTACTCATTCCAACAGCGTTAGCGAACAAGAATTTGGGTCTACATAAATGTTCTAGACAACTGCTGCTTACCTCCTCAAGCACCAATTGCATTTTCAAGAATAATGTTTAAAATTTATTATAAAAGTAGTAGTATAAAATATGGAAACAAAATCATTAAAATCTCACTATTGGGACTTCTAGCTTTAGCTCTGACATAAAGATCTTGAAAGTTGTTACTCTTAATCTTCCAACAAGGAAAAGGTGGATAAACTGAAAATCAAGACCGAAGTGCAAACTGAGGCCACAGGGCAGTGCGCCACCCTCAGATCTGGAGAGAGATGTGTAGCCAGAGAGCTAGGCTAGAGCAAGAGAGAGAAAGAGACAGAGAGAGAGAACCAGAGAGAGAAAGAGAAACCAAGATCTACTTACCTGGGTCAAAATGTAAGGGTGCCATAAAGTGGTTGGAGCATTTCAATGACAACTTTGGTGAATTCCTAGATCCAAGTATGGACTAATGCAAGAGTGACTCTCTTAGGAACTGATTCTTAGGCGGGTCTAGATTCTTTCCTGAGCTTTCCTTCCAGGAACCCTATCAGGATCTTTCCATAAGAATCTGAGAAAAAGCCCCTCATGGTTCTTGAGGGAGAATGAGAAGAATAATGAGTCTTCTTTTTAATAGAGTCTCACTCTCCAGGTAAAAAGACTGCCAAAATTCAGTTCTGAAATTCAGTTCAACTTCAAAATTCAGTTCATTCCAGCTGGAGAAAGGGAATCGCTCCTTAATTTAGCCCCCTCTGGTTTTCCTATCTCGGCAAAGGGGAAAAAACAGTCAATAAGAGACAGTACTTCATGGAAAGTGGTTGATAATCCTGCAGCCAAGGAAGGGAGTAGAAGGTAGGGGCAGGGAGCTATGCCAGGAAAAAAACACTTATCATGGTCCCATCACTGAGACACAGGCTCTGTAAAAGACTGGAATTTAATTGGAAGAGTATAAACTTTATTTATTTAATTTTTTAAGAGATTTAATTTATTTATTTGACAGAGTGAGAGAGCACAAGCAGGGGGAGCAGCAGAATGAGAGGGAAAAGCAAACTCCCCACTGAACAGGGACCACAGGACCCTGGGATCAAGACCAGAGCCAAGGGCAGATGCTTCCTAATTGGAAGATTATAGAAAGCACCACACCAACAGGGCTCCAGAATAACAGTAGATTATAGCTTAAAGAGCTTCAAGGCAGACTCTATTCGAAGAGCAGTTCTTGGGGAACTCCAAAGTAATACAGGATACAAAGATGAGGACACTAGAGGAACTTAAAGTCTCTGATACCTAGAACTGGAAAAAAAAAAAAGATAGTCTAAGGTTGTGTAATTTCTAGAAAGATTAACATGAATTGTCACACTAAAGGACTATTTAACTCAGTTCCTATTACCTGATACAACATATCCAGTTTATTTTTAAGGTTTTATTCATTTATTTGACAGGCAGAGATCACAAGTAGGCAGAAAGGCAGGCAGAGAGAGAGGCGAAGCAGGCTCCCTGCTGAGCAGAGAGCCCAATGTGGGGCTCGATCCCAGGACCCTGGGATCACGGCCTGAGCTGAAGGCAGAGGCTTTAACCCACTGAGCCACCCAGGTGCCCCAAAATACCCAGTTTTCAACAAGAAATTATAAGACATTTTAGAAAGCAAGAAAAAGCTCACTCTGAGGAGGTAAATATTTTATAAAGAAAGGAAGGGCATCAGTGAAGGGATAAATGAAGGTAAAATAAAAGTAATTTTTCTCATTCTTAATTTAAAATATAACAGCTTGCTTAAAAAACAATAGTTAAAATGTTTTACATGATTATAGTATATGGATATGGATCAATGAAATAAATGAACCACAATGTCACAAGAGACGAGAGAGGAATGACAATTCCTGTTACAAGGTCCCTACACCATATATGTAGTGGTGCAGTTTATTTGAAGTTTCACTTAGGTTAGTTAAAAATGGGTATTGTAAACTCCAGGGTAAACTCTAAAAATAATAAAGAAATATAATGGATATGTTAAGAGAGGTGATAGAATTGAATCATGTAAAATGCTCTATTAAAATTAGAGAAGGTAGAAGAAAAAGTGGAAGTAAAGAGATAAAGGAAGAGAAAACATTTACAGACATGGTAAGTATTAATCTATCAGTAATCACTTGAGATATGAATGGTCCAAACACATCAATAAAAGATAGATTGTCAGAAGGGCTAAAAATAAGATACAGCTATAGGTGGTCTGCAAGTAAGCCACTTTAAAGATGCAAAACTAAAGGAATGAAGAGAGATATATCAGGATACCAGTAATGGAAAGAAAACTGGTATAGCTGCATTAGTTTTAGTCAAAGTGGACTTCAGAACATGGGAGATTATCAAGGATAAAACGGGACATCACCTGATGATGAAGAGATCAGCTCTCTAGCATCATAACAGTTCTAATGGTTGTGCCCAATAGCGAAATATAAATGGCAAAAACTGACATAATTAAAACTGAAAAAAAAATAGTCAAATTCACAATTATCGTGAGAGACCTCAACAGCCCTGTGTCATGATTGGTTGATCAAACAGGAAGAAGATCTGAATGTAGAGGACTTGAATAGTACTATCCATCAACCCGATCTGACTGACATTTTTATAGAACGCTCCACCCAGAATATACATTTTTCTCAAGCTTACCTGGAATATTCACCAAAGCAGACCAAGTGCTGGTTCATGAAATATACCGAACACATTTAACACTAGAAATCAAAGGATTTACTATGCTAAGTGAAAGAGGCCATACACAAAAAGCTACATATTACTTATCTTTTACAGAATTTAGATTGGAACACTGATTAGAATTGCATTAGATTTATATACATTAAAAGATTGATGAGGGGTGCCTGGGTGGCTCAGTGGGTTAAAGCCTCTGCCTTCAGCTCAGGTCATGATCCTGGGGTCCTGGGATAGAGCCCCGCATCAGGCTCTCTGCTCAGCGGGGAGCCTGCTTCCTTCTCTCTCTCTCTCTCTCTCTCTCTCTCTGCCTGCCACTCTGCCTACTTGTGGTCTCTGTCAAATAAATAAAATAAAATAAAATAAAATGATCATATTTACATTAATGAACCTTTCTATGCATGAATATGATATGACCCCAAACTGAGCTATATATACTAATCTTACAAATTTATTTCTAGATATTTTGTAGGATTAAAAAAAGACTCTTTTCTGGTGTTTGGATTAAACTCTTATTTGTATTATTTCATAAGTGATCTATGAAATTTACATTAGATATAATTTTTAATCTGAGAAACTTGAATTTTTTATGTAAAGGGGTATGTTATGTGAAAATTGTATTTTGGTCTTCACTTCCCAAAAACGTTGAATAGTTCATCTTGCTACTGTAACTATATGAGGAGACCAAAACTCTAGGAACCAATTGCTTTTATTTAGGGAAGTAATATATTCCTTTCTGTTGTGCCCCTCTGTTTTCATATTGTTATGCTTTTAAAAATGACCCTGTCATAATTATGAGAAACCATGGCACCTATGCGTATTTTTATTTTTCTTCTGATAACTTTTGCTGTGTTCTGTTCTTTCTATTATATGCTAAAGAGGCAGATTTGACATGTTTTATTCTCCATTGCCTCATTATTTTTTAATTCATTACTCTCATATCTGAGCATTTTTATTTCCTTTCTGTTTCTTGGTTTGGGTTTACTTCTGGTAATTTTTATAACTTCTATGTTGGATATTTAATGCATCTTCAGTTTTTCTTCTTTTCTAGTGAATGAATTTAAGGTTCTATATTTCCATGGGAAATATAGTTTAGTCTAATATGCAAGTGTCAGTATGGTCATTTTCAAAACCATTCAGGTCTCAATAATTTCTAAAATGTGTTTTAATTCCATTTTAGTTTCATTAGATATTTAGAATATATATATTTTCTAAACATGTATTTTTATGTTATCTATTCTGTTGGTTCTATTCTATACCAATTATTGGTATAATTGCCCTGTGGTCCAAAACATGGAATGTATGATAATTTTTTGGAGTGTGTCATAACTTGTTTTTGGCCTTAAAATGTAGCTAATGTACATTACATTTTCATGTGTACTTGACAAAAAAATGTATTTTCTGTAATTGTTAGCTCTAGGGATCTATGTGGTAAGTCTTTGAGTCCTTGCATACCTGAAGTTATTTTCCTTTGAGACTTGCAATGATAGTTCTACATTTTCTTGTATATCAGGTTGTTTTGAGCATGCTGATATCGATCTGATTCATATTCCTTTTGGTGCTATGCTTTCCCTTTTAACATACTTTAAGATTTTTAGAACTTATTTTGCTTCTGATGTTTTTAAATTATATAATTATCTATCATTTATCTGTCCTATTTTATCTATGCATTTGTAGTTTTTTTTTCCATCCTTTTTGTTCTTTAATCTTTAAATCATAATGATTTAGAAATTTTTAATTCTGGAAAAAATTTGGTCAATATTCATTCAAATATTTCCTTATTTTTTTTCCCCTTTCCTTTTGGACAGCTAGCACATGGCCACTGACATACATGTCTAGTTTTCATAGCTCTTAATTCTTCCTTTGAAACTTTTTTAAAATTTTTTAAAAGATTTAATTTAGTTATTTTTCAGTGTTCCAATATTTATTGTTTATGCACCACACCCAGTGTTCCATGCAATACGTGCCCTCAACAATACCCATCACTGGGCTCACCCAAGCCTCTGCCCCATCCAAAACCCTCTGTTTGTTTCTCAGAGTCCACAGTCTCTCATGGTTTGTCTCCCCCTCCAATTTTCCCCAACTCAATTCTCCTCTCCAACTCCCAGTATCTTCTGAGTTATTCCTTATGCTCCACAAGTAAGTGAAACCATATGATAATTGACTCTCTCTCCTTGACTTATTTCATCCAGCATAATCTATTCCAGTCACGTCTATGTTGATACAAAAGTTGGGTATTCATTCTTTCTGATGAAGGCATAATACTCTACCGTATATATGGACCGTATCTTTATCTATTCGTCTGTTGAAGGGCATCTTGCTTCTTTTCACAGTTTGGTGACTGTGGCCATTGCTGCTATGAACATTGGGGTACAGATGGCCTTTTTTTTCACTACATCTGTATCTTTGGGGTAAATACCCAGTACTATAATTGCAGGGTCAAAGGGTATCTCTGTTTTTTAATTTCTTTTTTACTTTTAAACAATAATTTTAATTTATTTGACAGAGAGAGAGATAACAAGTAGGCAGAGCAGCAGGCAGAGAGAGAGAGGGGGAAGCGGGCTCCCCACTGAGCAGAGAGCCCGATGTGGGGCTTTATCCCAGGACCCTGAGATCATGACCCAAGCTGAAGGCAGAGGTTTAACCCACTGAGCCACCCAGGCACCCCTATTTTTTTTTATATAAATTTTTATTTTTTATAAACATATATTTTTATCCCCAGGGGTACAGGTCTGTGAATCACCAGGTTTACACACTTCACAGCACTCACCAAAGCACATACCCTCCCCAATGTCCATAATCCCACCCCCTTCTCCCACACCCCCTCCCCCCAGCAACCCTCAGTTTGTTTTGTGAGATTAAGAGTCACTTATGGTTTGTCTCCCTCCCAATCCCATCTTGTTTCATTGATTCTTCTCCTACCCACTTAAGCCCCCATGTTGCATCACCACTTCCTCATATCAGGGAGATCATATGATAGTTGTCTTTCTCTGCTTGACTTATTTCGCTAAGCATGATACACTCTAGTTCCATCCATGTTGTCGCAAATGGCAAGATTTCATTTCTTTTGATGGCTGCATAGTATTCCATTGTGTATATATACCACATCTTCTTGATCCATTCATCTGTTGATGGACATCTAGGTTCTTTCCATAGTTTGGCTATTGTGGACATTGCTGCTATAAACATTCGGGTGCATGTGCCCCTTTGGATCACTACGTTTGTATCTTTAGGGTAAATATCCAATAGTGCAATTGCTGGGTCATAGGGCAGTTCTATTTTCAACATTTTGAGGAACCTCCATGCTGTTTTCCAGAGAGGTTGCACCAGCTTGCATTCCCACCAACAGTGTAGGAGGGTTCCCCTTTCTCCGCATCCTCGCCAGCATCTGTCATTTCCTGACTTGTTTATTGCACCCCTATTTTTAATTTCTTAAGGAATCTCCTCACTGTTTCCCAAAATGGCTGCACCAACTTGCATTGCACCAACAGTGTAAGAGGGTTCCCCTTTCTCTATATCCTCTCCAACACTTGTTGTTTCCTGTCTTTTTAATTTTGGCCATTCTAACTGGTGTAAGGTGGTATCTCAGTGTAGTTTTGATTTGAATCTCCGTGATGGCCAATGATGATGAACATTTTTTCATGTGTCTGTTAGCTATTTGTATGTCCTCTTTGGGGAAGTGTCTGTTCATGTCTTCTATTCATTTTTTGATGTGATTATCTGTTTTGTGTGTGTTGAGTTTGAGGAGTTCGTTATAGATCTTGAATATCAGCCCTTTGTCTATAGTGTCATTTGTCAATATCTTCTCCCATTCCTTGGGTTGCTTCTTTGTTTTGTTGACTGTTTCCTTTGCTGTGCAGAAGCTTTTGATCTTGATGAAGTCCAAAAGTTCATTTTTGCTTTTGTTTCCTTTGCCTTTGGAGACATGTCTTGAAAGAAGTTGCTGTGGCCAATGTCGGAGAGGTTACTGCCTATGTTCTCCTCTAGGCTTTTGATAGATTCCTGCTTCATGTTGAGGTCTTTTTGTCCTTTCTTGATGAATTCTGAGACACATCTTTGAGTAAATCATCCAGTTCACTATTTTGTTCACTATTCTATTGTTTAGCTGTATTCAATTTGTTACATAAACCCCTGTATTGAGTGATTTATTTTAACCACTCAAGATTGTCATCCCACTTAGGATTTAATGTGTGCAATAGAAACTTCATCACATCATTAAGTGTCCTTTGGCTTAACCAAAGGACACTTAATTTTATTACATCTAATAAGTCCAGAGATAGATTGTTCAGGAGTTGTGAGGTGGATTTATAATTCCAGCACTGATTCAGGCTCCTTCTGTGTTTTTCTGCTCAGCTCTTACTATCCTATGAATTTTGTCTTCATGTTTCATCTCACTTAGTATCAACTCCAGCACTGCATCCTTTTTTTTTTTTTTTTAAAGATTTTATTTATTTATTTGACAAGGAGAGATCCCAAGTAGGCAGAGAGGCAGGCAGACAGAGAGAGGAGGAAGCTGAGCAGAGAGCCTGATGTGGGACTCGATCCCAGGACCCTGAGATCATGACCTGAGCCGAAGGCAGTGGCTTGACCCACTGACCCACCCAGGTGCCCACAGCACTGCATCTTTATCCCAGGTAGAAAGGAGAGGGGATGGCAGAGGGCAAAACATACCTCTTTAAAGAATTTGTTGTAGAGGTCCCTTCTAGTAATTCCTTCTTTTGTATCATTGGTCATTACTGTTTCACAAATAGCTTCAGGGAACCCTGGAAAATATAGCTAGTTGGCTGAGTATAAGTTCACTCTGGAAAATAAGTGGACCCAGGTTGTTATGAAGGGAAAATGGTAGGGGCGCCTGGGTGGCTCAGTGGGTTAAAGAAGGGAAAATGGATATTAAATAGTCAAATGACAGTGTCTTCACCAATGTTTAAAAAATATGGTTCTGGGATTTAGTAAGTTTCCTGATCTAAATATCCATATTTTTAGGTCAAAAATGTTCTTTTATTATGTTTTTATATTTTTCTCTGTCCTCCCATTGATAAATAATTGTTGAATTTTCTGAATCTCTCCTCTGTGTCATTCCCCATAATTTTTTCCCATCCTTTTACATTATATTTTTTGAGAATTCTATAATTCAATCATCTATATTAATTCAGTCCTCAATTCTATTTAAACTTTCTATCAATAGCATTAATAACTTTTCTTAATTTTTAAGAACTTTTCTTATGCTATGATTATTCTTTTGTCATAGGAATGAGATCTTATCTTATAATATTTTATAAAAGATTTATGAGGATACTAATTTCATAATTTTAAGTTATTTTATGACTTATGAATTAAATGTTTTCATCAGCATGTATTTTTCTGCTATTAGGTTAGTCTTATTCATCTTATTCAAGCTAATGATGTTCTCCTAAGGTCTGGGATTCTTGGTTACCATTTGTTTACATTGTTTTTTAAATAAGGAAATAATTTATTAGTTTTGAAAAGTAAATGGCAATTCTCAGAACACTGGAAGTCATGACTCCCCTAGACTATGGGGAAGTTGTGGTTTGAGGTACTTGGGAGATTCACAAGTCTGCTTTCTGTGTACCAGATCCATCTCCTTGGAAGGACACTTAGTTTGCCACCTCCCTTTTTTTCTGTCCCCATGGGCTCATCTTATCTGTTCTATGTAGAAGAGCTGTGTGATCTAGAAAATGTTCTTTTCTGCCTCTAGCCTGTGAGCAAAAACTACTTTTATCTGCTTTAACACTAAGTCCAACCATTCTTTAATGTTTTAATTAACTACCCTAAAGGGGCTTTGTGGGGCTTCTACTTCCTGAACCTGTTTTCCAGGACCAAGGGCTTTTCTCCTGCTTTTCAGCAGTCTCCTGTCTCATAGGGCTGGGGCAGCTGTGTTTTCATACAAAATAAATTTGTATCTTGCCGATATTTCTCAATGTTTCTGCTCCAGTGATGTTGCTCAGTTATCCAGTGCTATTGGGGATGTGTTTTTCTTCTGGATATGGCTCTTGGTATTTTTAAGTGAGTCTTTAGAAAGGAAGAAGGATAAATATGTATGCCTGGTCAATCATCTGGAATCAGAAATAAAAGTGTCTTTGCACTTCTTTTCAGCAAGAATCTCATCTTCATTATCCAAAGTTGGGGGGGGAACAGAGTGAGATAGAAGTAATTTTGTACAAAAATGGTCTAAAGGGGTGAATAAAAAGGGCATGCAAAGGAAACTCCTTACAACCCACATGGCAGAGGAAGTTTATATTGTACCATTAGAGGTGGTTAGGAGCTGGGAGTGATAGCACCTAATGAGACAAAAAGTCTCTTTGTTAAAGTAGCCTTTAGAAATATAATTTGAAGGGCGCCTGGGTGGCTCAGTGGGTTAGGCCGCTGCCTTCGGCTCAGGTCATGATCTCAGAGTCCTGGGATCGAGTCCCGCATCGGGCTCTCTGCTCAGCGGAGAGCCTGCTTCCCTCCCTCTCTCTGCCTGCCTCTCCATCTACTTGTGATTTCTCTCTGTCAAATAAATAAATAAAATCTTTAAAAAAAAAAAAAAAAAAAAAAAAGAAATATAATTTGAAGTAAGAAAATAAATGATGTTAGGTGTTTGGATCTTAACTGGGATCCTAAACTTATTTTATAGGCTTAAAACACAAATATAGTAAATGTTAGCATTTGCCATTATATAACTAATGGACACTGTTTCTTTAAGAACACCATCAAAATATATGATGTTATAAAGTCTCTTATGGATAAACTGATGGTTGGATGGCTCCTAGGGAAGAGAGGTTTTTGGACTGTGGTTTTATCCTAGGATGATCATGTGTCCTAAGGAAAACAAAAAATCTCTGTTTAGTTTGGCCTACTATAACAAAATAGCATACATAGGTTGGATGGCTTAAACAACAAACACTTATTTTCCACAGTTCTGGAGGCTTGGAAGTCTAGATCAAGGAACTGGTAGATCTAGTGTCTAGTGAGGACCCTCTTTCTAGTTTGCAGACTGGCATCTTCTCATTGTATCTTCACAGGGGAGGGAGAGAGGGAGAAATGAGCAGAGAGAGAGAGAGGGGAAACAACTGCTCCTAATTATAAAGGCACTAATCTCACTCATGAGGGTCTGACCTTTATGACTTCCTGTAAACCTCACAAAGGCCTCACCTCTTAATACCATGGTATTGAGGACTAGAATTTCAATATATGAATTTGAAGGGCATACAGCATTTAGTCTATAACAGGCTCTTATTAACCAAATGTGCAAATGATTTTAACTAAGAAGCTAATTATTACTTGAGAGCAGGCTATCAAATTACTTAGTTCTTGAAGCTATAATGTTCATAAAATGGAGTGAATCCCCTCAGGGTAAACCAAGTAACAAAGCAGAAAGTTGCTTGGTTAATACATACTTATTTCTCAATAAAGTAAAAAACAACAACAACAACAACAACAGAAGCACTCACCAGATTTGTTGGAGATATAATCACATATCCTTGGGGGGAAGATTTTAAAAAAATGTGTTTTACTTGTTTGGACTTGATAGTTTACTTTTCTCGGCTACATGATTCCACTAATCATACCACTTATGATTATTTTCTAAAATCAAATTTCTCCTCTAGTTATTAAGCAACTCACAGTATTCATTCATTAAACTCTTTGTTGACCCTCAACCTCTGATTTCCATATTTCCACCACACCTTGACAGCTGCATGACACTTCTACAATATTCAATAGCTCAACATTCAATAAGAACCCATCTTGTGTTTGCCTCTGAGAATGCATTTGGATTGTTAATTTCATACATAGTATAGGGATTTCTGTCACACATTCTGAAGGTGTTCTCCTCTTAACCTTGCTGGTTATACCTTCTTAGTTGTCTACTATGTTTATTTTACTTAAGTCAAGACTATTTTCCACAAGAACTGTAGAAGTCACCATTTGCAAATACAGGATATACTTGAAGAGGTATGATGTTCATTCAATCCAGGTGACCAAAAATTGATTTACTTGAGTCACCTCTTGAACTGAAACAATAAATAGTTTGATAGAATTAAATTATGATATGGTTGATTTGACATTCAAAATAGCCATAGTCCCTCTATTTGGAGACTATTTGGGTAAAAATAGACTAAAGCATAAGAAAATTAGTATAGTCTTAAATTTTCAGTATCTTTACTGTCGATAATACTGTTACCAAACTGAATTTGAGCCTGTCTCTCTTCATTTTCAAGTACTGACATGGGGCTGCCTATGAGAAAAGTGCTGTCCAAAAAGAACTGAAGGTCAAAAATTAAACATGGTTGGATTTCACTATTACAAAGAAAATGAATTTCAAATATTTGTTTTAAAATATTTTCTACTTCAGTTTTTTTGCTAAGTGACACTGGGTAAGATAGCTCACAGCTTTATTTCCAATATGGAAGTTGGAAATATGGACTCATAATTCTGTAATATCTCTGTTTCTAAATACACAGTATATATCTCTTTGCTGACTATAACTTGTGTTCTCCAGTTAGTTGGGATAAGGGCAAAGAAGATCAAGATATGTTAAGAGCAGAAGTAGAGTAAGCACTGTAATGAAATTATAGACACAGCTGCTAACATGATTTGGAGGAGTGGTGTTTTGTGTATAAAGACAGTATAGAGTTACCGTGAGCTAAAGGGATTAAATTAAGGACAAAAATCCTGTGTTCTGTATTCAAGATTTTAGGTCCAAATAGGAAGATTGAGTGAAAAGAAATTCAGTATTTGTAGATCAGGAATATTTAACTGTCATTTAACTAATAATCATTGAGAATATAGTCAGTGTTAGACACTGTGGTGACTTTGGGGACATAGCAGTTTTCATTTATGGCTGACCAATTTTTCTTCTGATACTCTCTTTATTGGTCATCCTGACACTTTTCTATTTCTTTCCCAAATTCTTTGACCATTTTTTAAAAAAGATTTTATTTATTTATTTGACAGAGATCACAAGTAGACAGAGAGACAGGCAGAGAGAAGGGGGAAGCAGGTTCCCTGCTGAGCTGAGAGCCCGATGTGGACCCTGGGATCATGACCTGAGCCGAAGGCAGAAGCTTTAACCCACTGAGCCAGACAGGCATCCCGACCACTTTGTTTTTAAGATTTTTTTCTTCTGCTTAATTTACACTGTGTTTATTATTTTTATTTTCATTTGTTTATTTTAAAAAAAGGTTTTATTTATTTTATTTATTTTATTTATTTTATTTATTTGACAGAGAAGAAAAGACAGAGAGAGAGAGAGTACAAACAAGGGGAGCAGTAGGCAGAGGAAGAAGCAAGGTCCCTACTGAGGAGGGAGCCTGATGTGGGGCTTGATCCCAGGACCTTGGTATCATGACCTGAGCTGAAGGCAGAGGCTTAAACGACTGAGCCACCCAGGTGCCCTTGTGCTCTGTTTAAATATGGCTTTTCACTTGAGCTTCTTTTCTCTGTTACACTCTCTTTTCTTTTTATGTTCTCTTCTATGGTATCATACCGACCCACATATTTAAATAACCAGCCCCCATCACTCTCACACCCATATTCCAGTTTCTATCATCATCAGCACCCAGATCAAAGGTTCCAAATCCATGCTATGTCAACCAATGACAATTTTTTCAAGCAATACGGAATTTGGAGTCACCACCTTCATCCAAATTGTATAGCTTTCTAGCTTTGTTTCTTGTTTTATTTCTTGGAATAAGTTTTCCCCATTTGCAAAATGGCGTTAGTTGCCTCCCTTAAGTGATTCCTTTTTTCAAGAACACATATATATGAATGTGAAATGATTACTGCTTTTTAGTTTTAAAGCTATTGTTTCACAACACATGAAGATAAACTCTATGAAGATTTTCATTGTGTCAACTAGAGATGAACCCACATGCTTTTGAAGCACAAATATATTCTATCTTATATTTTATTTTATTTATTTTAAAGATTTTATTCATTTATGTGAGAGAGAGAGCATGAGCATGGGGAGGGTCAGAGGGAGATGCAGACTCCCTGCTGAGCAGGGGGCCTATATGGGACTCCATCCTGGGACTCCAGGATCATGACCTGAGCGGAAGGCAGTTACTTGACCAACTGAGCCAGCGTCCCTCAATCTTGTGTTTTAAAAATTTTACACTTGTTTTATCTCTATCATCAACCTACCCCTTGACTACAATGGGAATGGGGGGAATTATTAATGTACCTCTTTAGTGCTCCAAACATTGTTTAACAAATCAGAGGCATTCACAAGTGGTTGTCGCATTAAACTGGCAATCAACTTTTATATTTGAGAAAGACAAAAACTCCCAGGTTCCATTAAACTCATCATTTGTTAATAAAATTAGATACATTAAGGTTCTTCAGAGAAATCTATGTTTTTGTTGATGGATGAGAATTAATTCTGTGTTTGGCTTGAGGGTCTGCAGGCAGGCTGCACCTGCTTTGGTTGTCAGTGCTCGAATTGGTAATGCCAGAGTAGGTGTTGCTTCTCATTGTCAAGTATTAGAGTAAGCAAACTACACTTGCTATCAATCATACATGGCATGCATTGTGTGTGTCTGCTGCCTCTTGAAGCTCTATTAAAAGAATATAACACTGGACGGGAACTGTCAAAGATTTAATCTATCTGTGTCCGCCTCCTTCTGCTTCCCAGTTGAATCATAGACTGATGAGAGATATTGGCATGCTGACAACACAGAAGAGAGGGGGAAACCTGGAAACATCAGTCATACATTGTATTTTATTTCTGTTTTGAAAGATTGGAGCTCCACATTTTGAATTTCCACATTCTAACTGTATACCACATATGCAAATTTGTGTTAGCAAAAGGAATATGTAGCTAGTTTAGGATTCATAATGCTGGTAACAGTGAGATATTATTTTTCTAAAAATATAAAAGAATTTTTCTAAAATTCTAAAAGCTTGACTTTGTTTAATGGCACTCTGTGTGCTTCCTTGTTCCATTGTGAAATAATTTGTTTCTCTTTTTAATATAAAAGAATGATGACAAAGGCATAGACAATCTCCACCAGCCCTTCACTGGGAAGGCTATTATGTCAAATCTTAATTATTTTTGACTTAAGAATAATTATGCGTGAACATTTAAAAAGTAAAACTGGAAAATGGAAACAAAGAAGTACATCCAGGGGCGCCTGGGTGGCTCAGTGGGTTAAGCCGCTGCCTTCCGCTCAGGCTCTCTCACTCTGCCTGCCTCTCAGTGTACTTGTAATTTCTCTCTGTCAAATAAATAAATAAAATCTTTAAAAAAAAAAAGAAGTATATTCAAATTCAGAAAATAAGCATTTTGTTTTGTCTGTATTTTGTATTTCCTGTCATGTCACTCTAGCTTCTTCATGTGCATCTTTAAATAAGAAACTTTAACCAGCATAGAGGACAAAATGTTGAAATATCAGTTTTCAAAATACCTAGCTCTTCTTAGGGTGACCATTTATATGATAGTTACATTGTAAAAAACCGGCAATCCATTATTGATGTTTTTGTAAAGTCATTCAGTAACTTAGAGACACTGTTTTCTTCAAAGCTAATGCAATACGAAGAGAAATTAGAACACTACAGGATAATATACCTTGCAGTCCATCCCATTCTCATGACCTAGGGAAGATTTTAGTAAATGTTGAGTCAGTAATTGATGGTTAAACATTCTGACAATACTGAAATTGCAGTATTCTACATAGGGAATTTAAGACCGGTAAGAATGCTTTGGTTTTTTGAAATTTCAATAGTAGTGTGCACACTGTATTTTAAAAGTATAAGTTATTTACAAACATATTTTTTCATGTGGAATTAAATTTTACTTTCTTGTGAATGGGACTTAGGAAAACCTGAATTATGTTTGGTTTGAACATTATGATTAGGAAAATTTTATAGATGTTATTAATTCTATTGACCACAAAAGAACCTTCATGTTTTTTCTGTACACTGTCTTGCTTTTAGTTACATCTTTGAAATAATAATTTCTTTTTATTGAAGCCATTAGTCCTGAGAATCACGGAATGTTCAGATGGTTTAAATACTTTGACACTATGTTAGATCATTTTAACTTACCAACTTGAATGAATCAGGAGATAGCTGTTTCGACATTATTTTGGGATATATTTCTGAGCATATTTCCAGAATAGACTGATATTTCAGTTGGTAGGCTGATCAGGGTGTAGTACTCTCTCCAGTGTGGGAGAGAGAGCATGATTCAGTCTGCCGAGGGCCCGAGTTGAACAAAAGAGTAGAGGAAGGAAGGGAAGATTCCCCTTCCTGCTGCCTGATTGTTGAACTGGAGTGTTAATCTTCTCTTAATAGTTCTCTTTCTCTGGAAAACTCTGACTAATATAAGCATATTACTATAACTCAATACTACATAATTACCAAAAATTATAATGCATTATTTAAAAACTTATTTTCATAGATAAAGTCTCAGAAAATATTAATTAGTATTGGCTGTCTTTCTTTCGGGGGGGGGTCTATAATGCCTCTATAATGCAAAATCTTGCATTATAGATTTTGATTGTGTACCTAGATTCATCAGGACCTATTCTCCCCTATGGGATGGCTGTGTGCTGCACATTATAGAACACTCCCTGCCAAATTTAACTCTTGCTTCTTTTCTGGGACCCATAGTTTCAGGCTTCAGGATACTTGCGACTTAAAAGTTTAGTTTCTCAACAGTCGGGATCCACCCCTATGTTGGTAGGAAATGTTTAATTCCACAACCATTGTTATTCAGATTTCAGATTCAGAGTCCCTGCCAGTGTCTTAAGCAAAACAAGCAAGGTCTTGGAGTCCATACACTAAGACAAGGTCTGACTTTCCAGGGACTGTTACTTCTGGCATGAAGGGATTTCCTTTCTTTTTTGCTATAGAACTTGAATTAATATTTATATTTTTATTATTGTTTTAATTTTCTTTATAGTATTCATCCTCTTGTGGAGAAAAGAAGGAAAGTCCTTGTTAATCTATTTGCATTAAAGTAACTTGGAAACATTTATACTCTAAAGCTCTAAATCTAAACATTTCCTCCAGTAATGGTAAATAATTCTTTATCTGTTTTCAGGTTATGACAGAACAAATAACCTCATTTCATTCACATAGCTTAGTTTTATTATTAGGCAAAACCTGAAAATGAGGTGTTTTTCAAACTTTATGAAATAAGGAAAGAAAGTTCAGAAAAGCTAAGAAACTTGCCCATAGCCACTTAGCTAGTGACTGGCAAGAGAAGTTTAGAAACTGAAACTGTCTGATTCCAAATACTCTGAGCTTACCACCAGGGCTTGTAGCTGCCAATAAAATCAATTCAACCACTGAGCTGTCTGATAAGGCCACTGGTCATAATGAGTCTTTTCTATATCAGATGCAATGGTAGGGACTCCAATAACATTGTTTGCTTATGACAATACACCCTTGAAAATAAATTCTTCATAGAATTTATTGCCTTCAAAGAGGTGGTTAAGAGAACTAAATCTTGAATCATATGTCATATCTAGGTTTTGAACTTAGCTCTGTGTGACCATGAATAAGTTATTTAAGCTCTCTGAGCTTAGTTTGCCTATCCACAAGATGCAGATCAAGCAGTATTTCCTTGATTAGTTTTGGTGACATAAATTAGCAAATACATATAGAGCACTTAGAATTGTATAGGATATTTAGTAAGGAGCTTAATCCATGTTAGCTATTATTATTCAAATGATCCATATGGAAATATCTTGCATCAGTTAGTCTATAATTGACAAAATATTTAGTATGCATCAAATATGGCAACAAAATTCTTAAATTTGTGAAATGCAATGTGTTTACCTTTTTCCAAGTGGATCTGTTAATTAAAGTCCTTTCTCATTAGCAGCTGTGCTTTTTTTATACCAAAACATTTTTTATACCTTCAATTTGTGAGAAGCTAAGAAGCATATGACAATTTTAATGAGGTTCCTGTCTACTTACATGAAATAAAGATTCTTCCACAATTTTCAAGTTCCCATTAGAATTTTAATGCCTGTGTTTTACTCTTTTTCCAAACTATTGCTGACATCAGATCTGAACCTTTTACTGTGAAGTTTAATTTATACGTTGGAATGCCATGGACACATAAGTATGTCTCATAACAACACTATATGGGATACACTCTGAAATTAAAAATCACAGAAGTTAGTAATAATTTATGTATTTATCTGAAGGGTATTTAAATCCTCAATGACATTAAGTTCTTAAAAAGTAATCTACAATAACATTTTAGTGACTTGTCTCCTTAACATGTCTTTTTAATTTAACCGAAGACTTTTTCTTCATGGAAATGGCATTAATCCTAATAAGATGGAAATTGTATTTCTGTTTTTCTTTCTTTTTTTTAATAACCTATGCCATCTGAAAATATCTGTACTAAAGTCTTTCCTGTCAGATGGAACTGTTCCAGTAATTTCGACTTCGCCTGTAGATGCTGGGTGCTCCTCTATCCAGAGTGCTAAGGTACCTGTCATCAAGTGAAAGAAACAACCAGTAGCTAAGAATGAGGGGTCCATAGGAAAGTTAGAGTCTCAAACATTTGCACAAGACTTAAACTAGTACCATGGGGGATTAACTAGGGGGCCAACAAGTTACGGATAAAAGGATATGATAAAATTTAAGACTGACTCCCAATATCACTTAACAGTTTTCTTCAGGAGGACTCAGCAACCCAAGATTGACGACAAAGTAGGGAGTCCAAGAGTGTCTCTATGTTTCTAAGATTGCTGTCGATGGGAGCCCGGCTGAGCAGGGAGGAAATGAATTAAAAAGGCAACCAATAGTTAGGAACACAGGAAAGATTTTCAGCCTCTTGCTCTCCAGGAGATAAGGGGAAAGAGGATTTATCAGATTGAGTGAAAAATGGTAGAAGTGATGTCCAGGAAGTTATAGATTATCAGGAGGAGTTTAGCACTAGGAAATTGTAGATATTCGACATTTTAAGAAAACAAAAAATGATCCCACATGTACTTGGTGATCAGTAAGTAAGATGATGGAGAGAGGAAATATGGTCATTACTTGGCTTCTTGATCCATTCATCCATCAGTTTAATTAGACACTGAAGATACATCAAGTCTAGAAGTGGACAGAGATTTTGTGGGCCTGAGGCATGTACAATTTTGGTGTCCTTAAGATCCAAAATTTCAAATGTACCGTAATAAATATACAGTTAGGTAAGAGCCTTGAAAGGGGCTCATACAATTCAGAGGTCCTGAAGCTAAATCTGGATTAACTGTTCACTAAGCTCACCTGTTATTGAGCACCTGCATTCCATGTACTGTGCCGGGAAATAGCAGCTACTATGGAGTGACACTGAGTGGGACCGAATAACTTACATAAAACCAGGGCTGAAACACATATAAGTCATGGATTTTCATAAATCAAATATCCACCCTGTTATTCTGGGTATGATGTATTTTTTAAAGTCCTGAGGATCTATTGTTCTATGAGCCACACAGGGCTACTTCGGCTTATCATTTACTGTAACATTTTTCATAAATCAAAGTATAGCAATGTTTTAGTGTTCAGGCAATAGTCAGTTATTGCAATACAGCAGTTGAAGTCTCTTGATGGTCCAGTGATTTCATTGTAAGCAATATTTTCCTTCCACCAGTCTCTACATAACAATTAGTTGAAGTTTTTTCTTCCATCTTTTCATTTCCTTTCTACTCCAAAAACGAAATGAAACAGAAATAATGAGAAGAAGACAAATAAAATGTCTTTATAAGGCACAAACAGGACGGCATTAAATAAACAAACAAAGTGTTTGTGGCATTATCACTGTAACCTCTTTACGTTTGCTGTTGAAAGAGAACATTGTCTTAGATGTAATCTTACTTCACACAGAAATCTCTCTATATCATGCAGTATTTTATTAATATAATAACAACAATGCCATTGATAAAAGTGGAATAATATTTTGCAGTTACAGAACACTTCTCTTCAAGATAAGTGGGCTAACAATAGCTCTGATTTCATTGCTATTAAAACAGTTAAAATAATAGGTTTCTGATTTGCATAAACTGCAGATTAATGGTGTTTACTGAGCAGTGAAAGTTGTACTTATATTCAGAATGCCAATGACAAAAGACATGAAAGTCGGAGGCATCCTGTCCTGTAAACCAATCACATGTTTATTTTTGGCAAAATGATAAAAGCACATTAGCATAGCAACTCAGTCAAGCTTAATGCAGAAATAACTAATTGAAAATCCTAGAGGTTTGTGTAAGAATGAAATGAGTACTTTGTTTATTTAATTAAAGCAAAAGTAACTTTTTAATGACCCATTTAAAAGCAAAGACACTTGAAAAACTGAGCAGGAAGTTTATAGTCTTATTGAAAATTGTAAGATTGCTCTGAATATGTAAATAAAGATTACAGAAAATGATAATGCTATTATAACCTCCCACAGTAGGGAAAAAAGGCATATTTCCTTCCTTCTTTTCTTCCTTCCCTTCCTCCTTTTCTTTCTTTCCTTTCTTTCTTTCTTTCTTTCTTTCTTTCTTTTTCTTTTTCTATCTGTCTATCTATCTATCATCATTTATCTATAATCTTCTATGTATCTGGCCATTCTCCTTCTCTATGATTAGAGAT
Organism: Mustela nigripes; assembly: GCF_022355385.1. Taxonomy (NCBI): domain Eukaryota; kingdom Metazoa; phylum Chordata; class Mammalia; order Carnivora; family Mustelidae; genus Mustela; species Mustela nigripes. The sequence goes on along the minus strand of NC_081559.1, from coordinate 90,666,413 downwards.
GGTATTCTTCCTTTAATGTGGACATCCCAGAGAAGGAGCTGCTCCCTGTCATTGGATACACCACAAGGGGAAGATGAATATGGCCTGTTGCAGCCATAACAGCCTGCACTTCTTTCCAAGGCTGCTTTTTCCCCCTAGACCAATCCCCTGGTCCTTCAGACATAATGAATGAGCTTAGGGACTTGCAAGAGATTCAGTATCGTTTGTATTTTATCCTAAAGGAAGAACTGAACTCTTTGACAGCGATCAGTATGCACAGAAATGAATACTTCCTGTAATGAAGTGTTGAAGGTGACTTATGTCAGTAATTGATACAAACATAGTTTTTTAAGGCTGGAGAGATTGTTCCCTAGGTATTTATTTGTTCTTTCTTGGATTTTGCGGTGGTGAGCTAGGTTCTGCAGCTTTTGAAAGGGTATTTAAATGAAGAGCTCCTTCAAAGACTTATCAGTTTAATGTTTTATTCAAGTTAGTTTTTTACCCTCATGAATAAAGAATGATTAAATATATGGTAATATATATGGGGGTTCAATATTGTGATCTGCATTCTAGGCTTGAAAGTATACATATAATTACCCATTCTTCTACAAAAACATGCCATTAATTTTGAGGAATTCAAAGAGAAACTCAAAATCTTAGCAGATTTTAGGGGAAAAAAGTCACAGAATGTGGCGTTAGGATCCTCACCCTCACATAATTCCGTTTTTTTTGTGAACATCCTACATTTTGCCTTGGCAAATGTTATTTATTCCTCTGGATATTTCCTTCTATCCTATGAAATCCAATGACTAAATTCATGTTTGGGATGGTCTCTAATGGGTAGATGGTTTTATTTTCAACTATAGCATTCATAAGGCATTTTGTACCCATTTATCACTACTAAGAAGGCAGCCCATCTTTAGGCAGTGAAGAGAATGCTTTCCATATGTTATCTGATTTTGACTCACTGAACATAGACTGACAGTAATGATTATTAGGTATACATACATAAGTTCACCCACATTTTGTTTTGATTTGTCTATTTGTTTGTACACACATGTAATGTAAAACCCAAAAATTTAAGTGAAAACAGTGCAGGCAGAAAAATTTAAAGAAGAAAGTCATAGTTCCCTGAAATCTCATTGACTAAATCTATCAGCATGAACATATTGTATAGCGTTCTTTCACACAGAGAGCTGAACACACACACACTTTTTAATTAATGGGATTACATTTTTATTTATTTATTTATTTATTATTTTTTAATGAGATTTTATATATAACGTGATTTTCTTATGGGCCCATCTGCTCTGGCTGTGGTTTGCCATCCTTTCTGCCTTCAGTGTATTCACCATCACTCACACCTGAGATTACCTAATGTGTATCCTTCCTTGTTTTTTCCTAGGCTGACTCAATCCTACATACAACGATACTTACACAGATTTGTTTCCTGCTTTTGTTCTCATTTTGTATATTTAGCTTTGTTTACAAAAAGTGGATCGTATTCTATACATTTGTTGGCAACTTGCTTTTCTCATTTAGAAATACATCCAGGCAGATCTCCTGTCATCACGTTTCACTTTATTGTGCTTTGTAGGTACTGTGTCTTTTCAGACTGAAAGCTCGTGGTTTTGAGCAAATCGGTTGGCGCCATTTTTCCAACAGCATTGGCTCACTTTGTTTCTTTATATCACATTTTGGTAATTCTGGCCATACTTCAAATGTTGCCATTATTATTACTTTTGAATTGCTGCAATCTCATGATAAAGCTTTAATGGATGAGGCATTGCTTCTTATAGATAAACAAAGAACATGGTTTCATGAGATGGAATCTACTCCTGGTGAAGATGCTATAATGATTATTGAAATGACAACAAAGCACTTAGAATATTACATACATTTAGCTGATTAAGCAGTGGCAAGGTTTGAGAGGATTGATTCCAATTTTAGAAGAGTTCTACTGTGGGTAAAATGCATGTGATATGGTGAGTGCTGTGAAATGTGTAAGCCTGATGATTCACAGACCTGTACCCCTGGGCAAATAATACATTATATGCTAATAAAAATAATTAATAAAAAATGCTATTAAACAGCACTGTACACTACAAAGAAATTGTTGGTGAAAGGAAGAGTCAATGGATGTGGCAACACTCATTGCTGCTTTTTTTTTTTTTTAAATATTTATTTATTGGGGCACCTGAGTGCCTCAGTTGGCTGAATGTCTGCTTTCCACTCAGGACATGATCTTGGGGTCCTGGGATCAAGCCCTATGTTGGGCTTCCTGTTCGGTGGGAAGTCTGCTTGTCCCTCTTCTTCTGCCCCTCCCCTCACTCATGCCCTCTCTGTTTCTGTCTCAAATAAATAAATAAAAATATTTAAAAAAAAAGATTTATTTATTTGGGGCACCTGGGTGGCTCAGGCAGTTAAGTGTCTGGCTCTTGGTTATGGCTCAGGTCATGATCTCAGTGTCCCAGGATGGAGCTCTAGGTAGCTCTACACTCAGTGAGGAGTCTGCTTATTAACCTTCTCTGTCCCTTCCCCTACCCATGGGTACTCTCTCACAAAGAAATACATAAAATATGTTTTTGAAAAGATTTATTTATTTATTTGTGAAAGAGAGAGAAGGGAGTGGGGGCAGGGGCACAGAGAGAATCTTAAGCAGGCTCCAAGCAGAATATGGAGTCAGTCACTGGGCTTGATCTTACAACCCTGGGATCATAACATGAGCCAAATCAAGAGTCAGGTGCTTAACTGACTGCGCCACCCAGGTTCTCTCAGAGCTAATTCATTTTAAAAATTTGTCTTTTATTTTCAATATATATGGCATATTCATTTTCTGATTAATGAGTATTTAGTTTGTTTCTATTTTTTTGCCCTTAAAAACATTCTATAATAAGTGTCCTTTTTTTAAAAAAAGATTTTATTTAAAATTTTAAATCTTAAAATTTTAAAATTTAACATCTTTTTTAAAAATCTGGGTGCCTGGAGCCACCCAGGCACCCCTATAATAAATGTTCTATACATACATCTTTATCTATCTATCTATTTATTTATTATTTGACAGGGAGAGAGATCAAAAGTAGGCAGAGAGACAGGCAGAGAGACAGGGGGCTGAGCAGAGAGCCCACAGCAGGGCTGGATCCTAGGACCCCAAGATCATGACCTGAGCTGAAGGCAGAGGCTTAACCCACTGAGCCACCCAGGCACCCCTATAATAAATGTTCTATACATACATCTTTATTGATTTGCTCTCTTTTACAATAGAGTAGGTAATCCAAGAATGAAACCACCATGGTAAACAGTAGTTGCACTTTCAATTTTAATATTAATTTCCCTAACAATGTTGGATATCCTCTACTATGAATTGCCTATTTAAACCTTTGCCTTTTCTGTCTTCAATTAAATTTTTTGTTTTTTCAAATTTTAGGTCCTTATATTTATAAAAGATTTTTGGCTTTGTACATTTTAATCCTTTTCCTTATCTCCTTTACAATATTCTTCTCCAATTAGCTGGTCTGGTTGGATCTCAGCAGAGAGGAGATGCATGATTGGTTATGTCTACAAGGTGGAAGTCAGATCTAAGGCAGGAGAAGCCTGATGTAAGAAGCAATCTCCTGATTACCATAAAAATCAAAGCCATCAAAGAACAATGAACCTGCTTTCATGGTTCTTTCTGATAAACTGGGATTTCTTTTTTTCCCCCTCTTGTTCATTTCCCTGTTGTTGGTTACTTATTTAATACTTCCTTTAGTTCCCTCAGGGCACCTGGTTGAGGAAACCAAAGAATAGAAATTCCATCTTTGAATTCAATACCTGAAGTAAGAACTGTAGGTCTTTCTTTCAATAGGGAAAATAATTAAAAAAAAATTCTGACAGAGGGTGTGTGGGTGGCTCAGTTGTTTAAGCAACTGCCTTGGGTTCAGGATATGAACCAGAAGTCCTGGGATTGAGTCCCACATCAGGCTCCCAACTCTGAATTTTGAAAAATTTGAAATTAAAATTTTTATTTAAAAAAAAATTCTGACAGAGATCACGTGGACTAAAGAGTGTTTTTATTTATTTAGGCATTCTGCTAATCATAGCTCCTGTTAGCTTTATGAGAAGTTAAAGGTACACAACTTTTAGGACACAGAGAACTAAAGAAAGACTTACTGGACAATCAATTAAAGGTAAGTTAAACTTCTCACCACTCTCAAGGAGCTGTAGTCTGTGAGAAGTCACACAATCACACACACACAGTAAAATACAGTTAAAACTTTGACTGAGGTTGATTGTGTGGGAGAGAAGGTCAGGCGTCAAGAGTGAAGAGTTTTGCAGGGTCTAGTTAGTACATTTTCCTGAGATGGGGACAAGTACAATTGTACAACCACTGCATTTGCAGTGCCTGGTTCAGTTTCTGGTTCCTAACTGTTCATACCTATTTAGTGACTGAATGAATAAGGGAATGTTAAGAGATTTTTATTTTGTTTTGAAAGTCTGTGACTAGAGAAGTATTATGCTTAGATTTACAGTTTAAAAATATTGAACTTGGGGCACCTGGGTGGCTAAGTGAGTTAAAGCCTCTGCCTTCAGCTCAGGTCGTGATCCCAGGGTCCTGGGATCGAGCCTCACATCTGGCTCTCTGCTCAGCAAGGAGCCTGCTTCCTCCTATCTCTCTGCCTGCCTCTCTGCCTACTTGTGATCTCTGTCTGTCAAATAAATAAATAAAATATTTTTTAAAAATTAAAAAAATATTGAACTTGGGGTGCCTGGGTGGCTCAGTGGGTTAAAGCCTCTGCCTTCAGCTCAGGTCATGATCTCAGGGTCCTGGGATCGAGCCCCGCATTGGGCTCTCTGCTCAGCAGGGAGCCTGCTTCCCTTCCTTTCTCTCTGTCTCCCTCTCTGCCTACTTGTGATCTCTGTCTGTCAAATAAATAAATAAAATCTTTAAAAAAATTTAAAAAAATATTGAACTTGTATGAGTAGAAAGTTGGATTAAAAGGTGTTAAATGGGAGGTGGGGAGACTAATTAGGAGGCTGTTTCAGTAACTCAGGAGCCAAAGGATGAAAAAGTCTGAAGCTAGGACTTGAAAATAGATGAGAGGAAAGATTGGAGAGACAGTTTAGTTAGGAGAATCCACATAATTGCTAATTTTTTGTAGAAATAGGCTAAATGCAGGGTTAAAAGAAAGTCTCCAGTTTCTGTCTTGGGCATTTAGGAGAAGAGGTTTCCACAAAATAGTGGAAAGAGGTGGAAAATGGTTTTAAGTTTGAAGGCTGTGACCATGGGCATATATACCTAGAGCTCGGGAAATAGGCCCGAGTGGAGCCCTGGCTTTGGCAACCCTAATCACATATGTTACGGTATTTGAAAATATTGCCATGATGAGCAGCAAAATGAGGAGGAAAAGTATGGAAGACAAAGGTCAGGGTAATAGCATCTAAGGAGTGTAGTAGGAGAAGTGGTTTTAAAGGAATTTGAGAAGGAGTGAACAGAGAATTAGAATAAATAGGAAGAAGATTGTTCCTCATGTTGACAAATGAGTAATTGATAGTGTTAAATTCAACAAATTAAAAGGTATTCAATGTATGGAGCATTGTCGAAGACTTTCAGTACTGTCAGGGGGACAAAGGGTAGTTTTAGGTATTGTGAATGCCTAGATACAAGGGAAGATTGGCAAGGTAGAGATAAACCACTCTTGGAAAGCATGGTTGAGGGAGAGAGGCTAATACAAGTCCAATGCTTAGCATATAATAGGTGCTCAATAAATATTTGTTGAAGAAATAAATGAGTACTTAGTTTCTGAGCAGGCTAAGGCAACATGGTTATTAAGTGATGAAAGAGACATACACATGTTTGTATGTTGAAAGATATGGAGCCAAAGAAGAATGAAAAAAGAAAGTGATATAAAATAACATCTTGGAGAGTGAAAAAAAGGAATGTCTCAGCACATAGACAAAACAATTCACTTTGCGTAGAAAATAGGAGTAAAGATCAGACATTCAAATGTTAATGTATTTGTAAATGGGACAGAAGGTGGCAGAATATGATCCTGTCTATTCTCTGTATAAATTAGGGATCACAGGCCTGGGGCTGAAAGGAATGAGATCAATGATTAGAATGATTTTTGAGATAATGGTAAATGAAGCTGGTCATGGACAACTGGGACTGGCCAACAACACAGGGCATTCAGATGGCTTTGGATATTAAAAATCTTGGTCAGCAAATGGCTCAGTTTTTGTGTGTTTCTCCAGCTGTGCAGGGCAATACAAGAATAGGTACAGAAGGAAGGTGAGTGGATTGGTGATTTCCTAGGGTTTTTAGGTCTGGATCTTTAGAAGGACAAAGGTGTAAAGGGATGGAAGGTGCTGGCAAAGCAGGTTTACTATAGGATCTTTACTTGAGAAAGAATAAAATAAAACTGGAAGTTTGTTGAAAGATTTACTGGTAATAAAATAGAGAAATTCATTACACAGTTTCCTAAGGAATACATATATCCTAGTTATGTTATTATAATATTAAAAATTTGAAATTAAAATTTCTAAGATGGAGTATTTCCAGTGCTTGACAGGGTCCTATGGATTGCTGAAGTGGAAAGGAGATTTAAAATATACATATACACATAAACATCAATTAATATGATGCTTTATTCGAGGTTTTGAGATAGAAGCATCATATACATAAATACTTTTAGATATATAAAATATATATGATATATTATTGTATAAGTATGGGATATAATACATATAATTAGAATTTGGATTCATAGATTCTTAAAAATGGCTGTGCTGATCCAGCGTGAGGGGCATCCTAGTGGTTCAGTCGATTAAGTGTCTTTCTTTTGATTTCAGCTCAGGTCATGATCTCCGCAGTCTGACCTCAGCATTGAGCTCCTCACTCAGTGCAGAGTCTGTTTGAGATGTTCTCTCTCCCTCTCCTCCTCACCCCACCCCTCTTGTGCTCTCTCTCTCTCTCTCTCTCTTTCTCAAATCTTCAAATCTTTATATAGCATGAGTCTTTGGCAGTTTGAATGAACTGCCTATATATTTTTTAATTTTTACTTATTATGTGATTCATATCTGTTGTTTTAGAAAAACTCGGACACATCCTTAATAGCTGCAGTGTGGAGAATCCTGAAGGAAATGTTAGCAGTAAGTTTTAGTTTTGATGTGGGCACCATTTTTAATTGACTTTCATAACAGAATGTTGCTGTCAGTGGGATGACAATTTCCTTCCTTTCTCTCTGCTTCTTAGCACACCTCCGTGCTGAAAATCTGACCAGCAATTTTACCTGCAAATCTACAATCTCCTGAAATAATATTTGTTCAAATAGCATCATTCTATTCTAGATAAAAATACTCCAGTTTCCTCACAAGAAATAGTGTTATTGCAAGCTTGAACTATTGAAAAGGTAATATTGCCTCCAAGGGGGTACGCCATCTTAATAAGACATATCTTCAAGACAAGGAAAAATGTACTTTCCGAATCCTACATGCGTTATAAACCACCACTTACGAAACCTTTGTTCTAAAGTGTTGCCAATTTTACCTGAGGCAGGCATTTTACTGCATTTAAAAGGTCTCCAAGGATGTTAGGGAATCTTAGGTGAACCTGCAGGCCTGGTGGGCCTGGTGAATATAATGAAAACTAAAGTTTTTGTTTTGTGAAGTTTTCTCAAGGCTTTTCTCCTGGGTATTGAAATGCAGCTTCCATTTTGCTAGTCTAACTTCACTATGTAGTGCAGGTAGAAATTTTAAGAAGAAAATAGCTGGTGAATGTAATGCACTAAAAAAATAGGACTCTCTCTTCACTCACCTGCTGTTCGACTGAAGGACCTGATGGTAGAAATATTGTTAATCTAATTAAAAATAGAAGCCAGCAGTCCATAAAAATGGGAGACCAATGTCATTTTTAGAATCTTTTGCTTTTGTGGCTTACTTGCTAGTTAGCTCTAGAGAAAAGTTACCAAACCAAATTTACTCCCAAATTACTGCTAATGTCAATTTTTTTTTCTCTCATTTTAAAATTCTAACCTTTCTTACTCAAGGGGACCAGGTTTTTACTCGAAATGGTGGAGTAAACCAATTCACACTAGGGGCCTAATGCCTTACTGTGTTGCTCTTTTCAGAGATATCTTCTGCTTACCTTCTTTTATATATGTGATCCTTTTAATCATTTATTTGTCCAAAAAATATGTATTTTTTAAAGATTTTATCCATTTATTTGACAGAAAGAGATCACAAGCAGATAGAGAGGCAAGCAAAGAGAGTGAGAGGGAAGCAGGCTCCCTGCTGAGCAGAGAGCCCGATGCGGGACTCGATCCCAGGACCCCGAGATCATGACTTGAGCTGAAGGCAGCAGCCTAACCCACTGAGCCACACAGGTGCCCCAAAAATATATTTTTCGAACAGGACTTATACATCTATATATTGTCCTGGAAATATAGAAGCAAACAAGACCTTAGAGATCTCTGCTGTTAAGGAGTTTGAACTACAATGGAGGGCAGACAGCAGTACCCAGAAATTTCATAATATACACACATATGGCTGAATGGTAGATGCTGTGATGCTGGCCCAAACTGACATGCACTATGGGAGTAAAATGCACACTTGAATTTTGAAAATTTACTATGAAAAAAATGTGTAAAATATCTCATTAATTATTTTTATATTGATAGCAGATTGAAATAATGGCATGTTGGATATATTGGATTAAAGTCAGTTTCAGCTGTTTCTTTTTACCTTTAAACAGAGGGCTACCAGAAAACTGCACATTGCTTATGTGGCTCACATTGTATTTCGAACAGACAGTGCCGAGCAAAACTCTCTAGGCCTTAAATCAAGACTCAGCAAACTTTTTCTGTAAGGAGCCAGCCAGTGAATACTTTAGACTTTGTGGACCAAGAGAAAAGAATGGCAGATATGTTGTGTATAGTTATATAACCATTTCAAGTACAACCACGTAAAAATGCAAATATCATATTTAGATTTCAGGTCATTCAAAAATAGATAGTGGAGGATGATTGGGCGGCTCAGTTGGTTAGATGACTGACTCTAGATTTCCTCTCATGTCATGATCTCAGGGTCCTGAGATTCAGGCCCAAGTCTATAGGGCTCCATGCTCAACAAGGAGTTGGCTTGTGGATTCCCTCTGTTCAACTGCTTCTGCTCCTCTCACCCCCCTTCCCTCTCATATGTGCATACCTGCTCTCTCTCTCTCTCTGTCTCTCTCAAATAAATAAATAAATAAATAAATCTTAGGGGGAAAAAAGATAGATGATGGGCTGGGTTTGGCCAACAGGACACTTCTGCCTTAGAGTACTTTGGAATGATGAAGGAGCTCAGAGCTCAGGGGTCAATATTGACTATCACTGAGCCAAAAAGATCAAACTTGGTTTTCTTTTCCCTTGTTTGTAAAATGAGGGAGTTAACATCTACCCCTTCAAGGAATTTAGCAAAATTTGATGGAATTGGTTTGGAAACCACTTGACAAAGGGTCCATTTCTAATTTCTTACAAAATGTGAGATTGTCAAAAAGGACTAGGGTGTTTGGACAGCACATCTTCTGGAAAAATATAGCACATACATGCATACATACATACACACACCTGCCCACACACATGAGTTCTTTTTTAAAAAAGTGTGAAATGGGTCATATAATAATAGTTTAGATTGTTAGAAAACAACAAAATCTATGACTTATGACATGTGTGTCGTGACCCTCTAAAGAAAATGTACAGTCCCTTAAATCTAATTGCCCCCCAAATGCTTGTCACCAAGAAGCACCAAGAAGCTCTCTGCTGGTGAAATTTCAAATACCTGGGCTGGAGACCATCTTTGAACAATAGTCCTACCTGAAATGTCTCACAACAGACTATGCAGAAAATCGCTTCAATATCTAGTGCTTTTGAGTGTTGCTTGTTGGTCTTTTTAGGAGTGAGAGAATTGTCAGATCACATGACTAGTATTCACGGGTTGAGGGGGAAAAACTGAATGGAAAATGACCCCCTAAAAATCCAAATAGCTTATTTTTTTCTTCTATTAATCATAACAGCATGCAGATGAATTTGGCAAGTATTTGCAACAATGAATGTGAGACATGAGATGTATTCAGGATACAGATCATCTTTGTTGAATACCTGGACCATAGACTTCCCAAGAGCTCTGTGAACACTTTGGGCTCAGCAAACACATGCGCACCACCTTGGAGAATAAAACCCATTCCATGAGATGAATTCATGAGAAATTTAGAGTTAATTTGATTCCCACAGTAATACTGACTTACACTAAAGCACTCTCATTTGCTGCCCCCATGTGTGTCCTCTAGTAGTATCCCGAAATTCCATAACCCTGCTTCAATTTCTGAGAGTGTCCTCACTTTTGATGTGTTGTATCACAATCTCACTGCATGCTTTGGCCTTTTGCAAGCTACCATTATTAAGCATTGATACTAAGTGTCTCTATGACTGGCTCCATAGGCCTAAGCAGAAAACAAAACTATCCACTAGAGGCCACAGTTTCAGATGCTCTTGGCTCAAATGCAATTAAAGACAGGCACTGACTCTAAATAGGTGTCCCCTTGAGAATTTTCAAAAACTCATTTTTAGCACCATTGCATATGACACGCCATAATTGCCATGCAAAGTTGTTCTACAAAATTTCAATGTTTCTACACACCTTAGTCAAAAGATTAAGGGCTCTGTGGAGGGAAAACAGCCCAAGTTAAAAGCTGCCTTATTAACTGGTTGAAATTTTCATCCATCAGCATTCATTTAGTGCCCAAAACAGAGCACAGCTCCAGGTACTTCTTTGTCATTCAGTGTGACTCAATTATACCGAAGGTCAGTTGTTCAAATTAAAAAATATGCACTCTTCTCTCCATCAAACTTAATTATATCAAAGACTTGCCCTTATTATTTATTGGTCTAGTTTTATGCTTAAATGAAAAGGGTGTGTTATATCATCCCACAGAGAAGATACAGCCAGATAATTTGGATTCAAGTTCAAATTTTGAAGTTTCCATACATGGTATAAGATCCTAGACAAGTTATTTAATTTCTCTGGTCTCAGTTTCATCTGTAAAATGGAGGCAATAATAATATCTGTTTTATAGAGTAATTATGAGGTTTAAATCAGTCAATACATATGAAATGCCTGGCATGGAGAAAGCCCATAGGGACAGTTGTTAATCATAGTACATAGGTAAAGAACACACACCATTGTGGTCTAAAACTTAACTGGCATGATTGTATAACTTTTTTTAAAAAATTAATTTAATTCATTTTTTTTTCAGTGTTCCAAAATTCATTGTTTGTGCACCACACCCTGTGATCCATGCAATATGTGCCCTACTTAATACCAACCATCAGGCTCACCCAACCCCCTAGCCCCCTCTCCTCCAAAACCCTCAGTTTGTTTCTCAGACTCCACAGTCTCTCATGGTTTGTCTCCTCCTCCAATTTCCCTCAACTCACTTCTCTTCTATTTAGAAAACTTCACAAGATGGAGTACCTGGGTGGCTTAGTTATTTGAGTGTCTGACTCTTGATTTCACTCTGATCATAATCTCAGGGGCATGAGATAGAGCCCTACTTGGCTCCATGCTCATCATGGAGTCTGCTTGAGATTCTCTCTCTCCTTCTGCCCATCCCCTGGTTCTCAATTTCCCTTTCTCTCTAAGTTAATCAATCAATCAGTCAAATCTTAAAAAAAAACTTTATAAGAACTCCAGTTTGAGAGGGATATTTTTGTTGTTTTTTTTTGTTTGTTTGTTTTTGTTTTTGTTTTTCTTTTGATAGGGACTTTTTGTATAGTGAGTTACTGAGAACTATAATTTAAGGAGGAATTTTCATTGTAAATATGGATTTGAAGATTATTAAAATTTTAAATTAAAATATATCTTAGAAACCTTAAGTGCAGCTTGCCTAACTAACTAATGAGAAACTGAAGCCTAGAGAAGCAAAGTGATTTATCTAAGAACACGAGGTTACTTAGCCACAGAACTCAGACTATAATCAAAATGCTCTGGTCTTTGACTCAGTGTTTCTTTCAGGACATCCTACTGACACAATTAAATTTTAACAGACAAACGTGTCTGCGGTTTCAAGGGGTTTTTCTACATATTTCAAGGTATAAATGTTTAAAGAAAAAGAGTGAAAGAGGGCGTATTGTTACTATCAAACCAAGAATGCATGTTCTTCCAGTTTATAGTCACCAAATATGATCCAGGATGCCAGTTACATGGAGTTTCAGATAAATGGTTTTGTTTGTTTGTTTGTTTTAGCAAGTATGTCCTATGTAATATTTGGCTGTGATGTACTTATCTGGGGAAAAAAAAGTTTGCCTGAAGTTAAAACACAACCAGTGATCCTGTATTTTAATTTGCTTAATGTGGCAATGCTACTGAGTCCCCACAGAAGAATTAATCAGTGAGTGACTATAACTGGGTTAGTAATTTCCACATGGAGAAGTAGGATAAGACAGAATCCAAATTTGTGACTTTTTACGAAGAAAGGATAAAAGTATCATATTTGTAAGAGTGCAGATACCAGCATTACAACCTCATTCTGGACTTAGATATATTTGTGATATTAGTGATAGAGGTGGCCAACATTGAATGCTCTCCCTGCACCAGACACCTGACAATAACTGTCTGGAAACTGTCATGTAATGCTCACACAACCTATAGGTATATGTATAATATGTATAGGCCAAGGACTATTATTATCCTCTTTATATACGAGATAGATAAGTTAGTTTGGGTTTCTATCCATGGAGGCTTATTTCTTGCTCATGCTGTGTCTCTCAGGGCTAAGAGGCAGTCCTGCATTGTGGAAACACACTGAGGGGGAAGCCTCCATCCAGGACATTGTAAATCACGTGTGCAGAGAAAATAGATCATGGTGGATCTTTGCCATGGTTTGGAACGCTACTGCTTTTAAGTGACACAGGCCACTTTGGTCCAAATGTCATTGGCTATAGCAAAAGGCACATGCAAGCTTAAGAAAATGAGGCAAGTGAGTATAGTTCTTTGCCAGGTTAGAGCAGCAACTATTTTGAGCAACAGTGCCATGTACATTATGGGGAAGCTGAGGTGCTGAACAGTTAAGGGATTCACCCACTGTCACATGGTAATATTTTTAACTTGAGCATTCTGAGTCCATATCCTGTGTTTTTAACCCTCTACTACACTATCTTCTTGCTATGTGGGGACAGCAGCCTGGACAGTAACCTATGTCTGTTAGCATGCACACTGAGCATGTCGATTGTGATCAGAGAGGATCCTGGGAATTGTGTCATGCCCGGGGCTCCTTGACAACTTCCTTGTGAGGTCCGCTTCAGAAATACCAGGAGGTCACATTGGGGGCCTTGCTTTCTGCCCTCTGTACACTCCTGTAATTGAAGCAGAATGTCTTTTTAGTTGTGCTATATAGGGTTTTTAAAAATGTATTAAAAAGTGTCCTGCACTTTAAATAAGATCCATTAGCAAAGCCCAGACACTATTAGCCAGTGAAATGACTTTTGGGTTCCAGATGTTTGTACACTGTTTTCCCATGATTCCCATGATTGCCACTGAGTGGTTACACCTCCTTTACCAAGCTGAATAATACATCACACTTAAACTGACATCTCACCAGAGACAGAGTGCTTCTGGAAGGCCTTGGAGAGCCTAAGCTGTTGAAAATGAATGGATATTAAAGTGAAATATTAGGCCACATAGTAGAGCATGGCTTGTTGCATAAGAATGTTAAAATGATGTTATTGGCAAGTTGGAGAATACAATAAGCAGAAAATGATTATAACAGCTAGGAAAAATGACGTCTTATGAAAAATTCATTTGTTACCTTAAATGGCTTGTTCATAATTGTAACCATTTACCTATTATGGTAAGAAAAGATAAATCTTTTTTTTTTTCCCTTTCATGCTCAGGTAGGTGATTTTTTTCTTTTTTCTTTTTTAACATCCTTTCAAAACTGAGATCTATTTGCATTTTTCTAATTGATGAGAGAAATAAATTTTACTCAAATCAGCATCAAGCGAAACCAAAATTTGCATATGGTATTTCTGAGAGGAGATTCTAAGAACTCTTGCCTGGTCGTGTAATTTTACAAGTTCACTTTATGGCACATAATTTTACCATAAACAGCCACTTTCCATTCAAGCATTTAAGTCATTCAGAGCGAGGTTTTATTGAAGTAGCATTAGGAAGAATCCCTGTAGGTCCAGTCTTTGAAACTTTTCCTTCTGGAAATGCATATAAACCTTAAAGATGAGGCTGGCATTGGCTCTACATCCCATTACATATTCTTCTCCAAGCAGGGCAGGACATTTTTATTTGTGAGTCAGTATGTTATGGGATAACTTCATTCCTCTTTTTAAGAATAAGCCTAACATAGAGAACAATACCCAGAAGTCTAAGGGTATATGTTTTAATACACCCTCTTCTCCTTTGATAAATGAATATACTCATATTCAAACACTGGTTTCCAGCATGATTTACTGGGCTTCAGGTGCCATGGCAGAGCCAGCAAACACACAGCTGGCCGTGGTTACGAATATAAAGATGAGGAACGCAACAGAGTCGTTGTTCTAAGCTTAGCTCGTGTTGAAATCTCCTATAGAGATTCACAAACTCCTGCTGCCTGGGTGGCATTCCTAGCACTTCTGATTGAACTGGTTTGGAGTGCAACCTGGGCACTGGGATGTGAAGCTTCCCCGGGGCATCCTAATGTACAGCTAAGACTGTGAATCTCCAGCATCAGAATGGAGGGAGAAAAAACATGTATTCAAGGGAGATTGGGCAGACAGGAATTGTTCTTTTCTGATAGAATTGCCAGTAACCTGTTTTTCCTCCTTCTCTGCCTGCTGGTATCTTCCTCCTCTTTTCCCGGATCATATACAGAGTCCTTACTATGTCAGTGTCCTACATGGACACCCTTATTGAGTCCTCAACACAAACACATGCTTTAGATAATATTACTCCTGTTTTGCAAGGGAAGATGTGGATGGTCGGACAAATTTAGCCACAGGCACAGTGCTGCATATTCATGACGGCTTTGTGAGTGTGTCTCTGTTTTAAAGAGTCCAGCCCAGGATTGTAGTTTGTTCTTTTTATGACCCTTAGATCAGTAGGTGTTAAATTTCTTATTTATTTATTTATTTATTTATTTATTTATTTATTTATTGCATTTCAATTTGTATTTGTGAAACGAAGATACTGTTGCAAGTTTAGAAACATTCTTCTTCTAGTATCCTCTCTCTGGTGTCTTATTATTGCATAGAACCCACCTCTTAGGCAGCCGCCAGGTGGGATTGAGTATCCTTTTCTCTTCATATACAAATAATCCTAATCCTGGTAACAGAGTTAGCTATTGAGATTTTTTTACACCATAACCAAAGCTTCCCAAATTCCACTCTGACGTTCTATCACTGGGTTTGGGTCAAGTCTACTAAGTAGTGAAGGGGGGCCATGAAGATGTCTGAATGATGAGTCGCCATCCTTAGACTCCATGTCGACATAGGGAATCGAGATGGTGAAAATGAAAGTGGAAAGGACAGTCCCAGTTTCTACGACAAATCCTCTGTAGTCAGACACTGACAGTTACATAGGAACCATTTCCTCCTCCTTATGAGTAAACTTGCTTTTTGCAGTCATCCTCTTGGCTTTTGAATCTCAAGTTTCTATGCATGTGTTTGCCAGTATTTTATACACATTCACATTATTGTTTAATAACATTCTTAGTCTAATGCAACACTCCTATGTGTTTTATAAAATAAAACTATTTCCAGCATGCACACAGATTATGAACAGCTAATAAGTGATGAGGGAGGGAAAAAAAAAACTTAAGGATTGGAGAGATTCTGGAAGTATTTTATGATATAAATGCAGTGGATTGCTGGTATGGATGGATTATCTGTCTGCCTGTCTCTCTATTTTGCTTGTGGGGGAAAATATGAGAACAAAACTCATCTCCTTCAAAATTTATTTTGTATCTCCTTAGGAAATTTTGACAACTCAATGTTATGACTTTATATAAACATAGCAGGAGAAGTAGTTTATTTGGTTTTGTGTCCCCCCAGATGATGAGAGTAGACAGTGATCACTTTCATCCACAGTGTGACCATGTTTGCTGCCAAAGAGGAATTCACAAAATGATTCCCTACCACTGAGTGAAATTATAGGAGTAGTGTCTTTAACCAATGAAGGCTATTAAATGTAGAATATAAGGGCATATGATATATCTTCTAACGATTGCTCCTCGGCATGTTCATTGTCATTAAAAATCACCTCAGAAATTAATTTAGTCCCATGGGGCTTCTATTATTCTAAACATTTTGACAATATCTCTGTTGTATATATTTTTCACAATTACTACATCAAGATGTTTCTACTTCTGAAATAACTGCATACCTGAAAATGTTTGGGTTTTAATTTTTGGCCTGAAAATATTCGGTGATAAGAGCAAAATGCTACACTAAATGTGAACAATCTCCAAAAGCTCTGTGTGGAGGAGTTCTCTCTCTGAATAGTCATTCTTTCTCTAAATAATTAAGGAATGGTTTGCACTTGTTGAGGAAGCCCTCATTAGCTGGGGATAAAAGGCCTACTCAGTAAGAGAGAAGCAGCAGAAATGTGTTTTGGAATTCATGAATCCTTCTATGTTCTTAAACCCTGTTATCTGTAGTAATAGGAAATAGCAGAGGCCTTGAGTCGCTCTCTCTCATTTAGACTCTCGGTCTTCAATTCCGTGTAGAATAAGCATTTGCTGCATTCATAGGAATTCCGAAGGACACTCTCCCTGAGGAATTTTTGAGTCAGACTCTCTTCACTGCACAAGGTCGCAGTAGATCTGAAAGAGATTAAAAAGGAATTCCTTCTAGTTTTTATTTTCTAAATGACAAGTCAGAGAATGTTTCCTTTGCTACTGTCTCTGATACTGAAATAAGTATTGCTTAAGTCTTTCTTTCTTGCATTCCAACTTACACAGTTAGGCCCAATTGACAAATCATCACTTATCTTTCTTACTCCATTCCGTTAGTCTTTAACTTCACATGCCTCGTGTTTGGGAGGGGAACAGATACATAGCAAGGAGCTGTTTACACATAATCAGCGACGCCAAACGATGTTAATAAGGAAGAATGACTATGATTACAGCAAGCTGACAAAAGCTTTAAATATTCACTCTTATAAAATGGGAGAGCAAGTTGGGAAATAGCCAGGTGACCGAATATCTACACGAGATTAAAATATAATAAGACTGGATGTGAAGTGGTCTTTGGAGGCAAATCCGAAAGGAGAATTTTATTTTGAGCAATAAAAGTTGCACTGGAATAAAAATATCACTTTATAAAGTTAGTCTTTGAAGGACTGCTGTCTTGTGCCTGCCTAAGCTAGGCAATGTTTCATAAAAAGATGTATTATTTATAGTTAATTTTTTCATAACTCACCATATGACTGATCTAATCATTCAAAAACTATGTTGACTCTTCTCAATCTATACAGTCATGTCTCTGGTAAAACACAGTAATTCAATTTGATCAAAAAATTCCTGTTTAATATTTATAGAGTTAACTAAGGTGAGTTAAGCAAAAATAAGTAGTGAGAGTTACGACAGTGGCAGAGTGTGTTGTTTCTAATACTCTTGATTTCATATCATTAAAACCATGCAGAATAACCCAGTGTGGAACCCGGGGCACATATGGCCCCTAAAGGCCCTTTGACTTGGTTTTGCCCATGATCTTCACTAACGTCTCAGATTTCTTTGTTTTAATAGTCAGTTCAGTACCAAAGCCTAGGGAGGGTATTAACTCAGGTTTAGGTCATTGGAGTTGAATTTAAAAGCATCACATCTGAGGAGGGATGTCAGCAAGATGGCTGAATGAGGCCCTCCTTAGTCATATGCCCCCGTTAAGAACAATAATTTGGCATCTACCTCCAGACAAAAGTGTGTTTGTAAGAGCTATGGGATTCAGATAGGGACTGTGAACCCCCAGTGCAGTCTAAGCATGAAGAGAGCAATTTTGAGAAAAGATATCTGCATCTAGGCTGCTCACACACCAACCACTGTCCCAGTGATAAACCTGGAGACAACTTCACACCCCTGAGGATTCTGGTACACTCCCATTTGGCTTTGGTCTATTGCCAGCACCATGCACAAAGGGACCTAGGAAGACTCTTGTTCACCTGAATGTTGAGCAATAGTCCTATAGACCTCCATCCTGACAGTAGATTCTGAATTGCCCCATGAACTGGCTCCAATCCCCCTTAGAGTCCAGAGGCCCCTGAATTAGACAATCACTATGGATGAGAGAAGCTTTGTGAAAATCCAGGAGTCTGGTGGAATTTCCAGCACACTATTAGAGCAAAAATAATCCACGATTGAATGTTATAACACAGTGAAGCCTAGAGGAGGTGAGTGCTATGTCAAATATGAAGAGAGTGATGCAAAGACTTCAAGGAACGTGAAAACTGAAGAATTGTGACACCACCAAGGGAACAATAATTTTCTAGTAACCAAGTCCCAAATCATGGAGATCTACAATTTACCTGATAAAGAACTCAAAGTAGGCACTCTAATATGGCTCAGTGAGATACAAGAAAATACAAAAAGACAATTCAATGAAATCTGGAAAGCAATTCATGAACAACACAAGATGTTTAACAGAGATGTAGAAATCATCAGAAAACATCAAATAGATTCTGGAGCTAAAGAATACAATGAATGAAATGAAAACTACGACAGAAGACATTGACAGTATAACAGATTAGCAAAAGAAGCTGTGAAATACTAGACAGGAGCTCTTAAATTAAGAGTTAGAGGAGAAAAAAGATAAAAGAATTTTTTTTAAAAAGCCTACATGAACTCTGGGGTACCAGTGAGAGAAACAATCTGTGAATTCCTGGAGTCTAAGAAGAAGAAGATAGGAAGAGAAGGGCAGAAAGCTTAATTAAAGAAATAATGTCTGAGAATGTTCTAAATCTGGGGAGAGCATTGTAAAGCCTAATTCACAAAGCTAATAGGTCACTCCAAAATTTCAATCAACTATGTTCTCCAAGACATATTGTAATACAACTGTTTAAAACCCAAGAGAAAGGTAATTTTTTAAAGCACCAAGAAAATATTTCTCTCCCAGAAGGGAACCCCTTCTCCCCTGCAAAGACTATTTCGATGGATTTCTCAGCAGACACTATGCAGACAAAGAGAGAGTAGGAGAATATATTTAAAGTGTCAGAAGAAAAAAACTCTCAACCAAGAACAATTTTACCTGGCAAAGATGTCCTTCAGAAGTGAAGGAATTCGGGGGAGGAGTCAAGATGGCGGAGAAGTAGCAAGCTGAGACTGCTTCAGCTAGCCGGAGATCAGCTA
>NC_081559.1:90619810-90642089 GCF_022355385.1 Mustela nigripes | reverse complement strand
AAAAAAAAAAAAAAAAAAAAAAAAAAAAAAAAAAAAAAAGAAGTGAAGGAATTCATCACCTCTAGAACTGCCTTACGAGAAACGGTGAAAGAAATTCTTCAAGCCGAAAGAAAAGGATGCCAGTTAATAATATAAAAACATATGAAATTATATAGCACACTGGTAAAAGTAAGTATAAAGTCAAATTCAGTATACTATAATACTGTCATATGGTGGTATGTTAACCAATAACTCTAGTATAAAACCAATAACTCTAGTATAAAGAGATAAAAATATTAAAAATAAGTATGGTTACATATTTTTTGATAAATCCATAATATAAAATGAGGTAAACTGTGATATCCAAAACATAAAAGGAGAGTAATGTGTAGAGTTTTCCTTTGTCATCAAAGTTGAGCTGTTATCAATGTAAAATAGACTGTTATATCTGTTGGATTTTTATGTAAGCCTCACAGTAATCACAAAGCAGAAACCAATAGTAATACACAAAAGATAAAAGAGAATCAAAGCATACCACTACAGAAAATATAAATTCATAAAGCAACAGCAATAAAGGAGCTATATAACATCCAGAAAACAATGAATTAGATGACATGCATAAGTTTGCCAGTCAAAAATTACTTTAAATGTAAATACATTTAATTCAAAAATCAAATATATATACACAATGGAATATTATTCAGCCATGAGAAATAATGAAATCCTGCCATTTTCAACAACATAGATGGAACTTGAGAGCACATGTTAAGAAATCAGCCAGACAGAGACAGAGAGATACCATATGTTATCACTTATTTGTAGAATCCAAAAAAGTCAAACTTACAGAGACAGAGTAGAATGGTGGTTCCCAGGAACTGGAGATAGAAAAAATGGGGAGATTAGTCAAAGGGTACAAACTCCCACTTAAAGAGGAATATATTCTGGGGGTCTAATGTCCACCATGGTGTCTATAGTTAACTATATTGTTTCATGTTATATGTTCTTATTATTTAAAAAAAGGTAATTATGTGAAGTGATGGAAGTGCTAGCTAACCCTATGTGTTAATCATTTCACAATGTATATATGTATCAAATCATCACATGTACATCTGAAACTTCACACAGAAAATAATGAAGTGAGTCTCTTGTAGAAAATAAGAAAACATTACATTGTTATTATAGATTAAAACTTTCCTTTCTAAATGGAAAATGGTGTTATTAATAATAATACCACATGGGCAGAACTATGATAGTTATTTTGATAAGCTTTTTTATGAAAAAAATACTTAAAAATTTAAGTAAACATTGAAATTCAGTAGAATTTCTATGGGTAAAAACAAAAAGTGTTGTAGTGGGCAAGGCATTCTAAAGTTTAGGGGAAATACTGAGAGTCGGGGATAGAAGAAAAACAGGTAAAAGTCATTTTAGGTTGTAATTAGGCCACCTGTTGTATCACTAAATGAAAAAAAAATGATACAAAAGCTTTATCCTACTTTTCTAGCAACTGAGATATTTTGAGGATCATAAATTTGAGTATTTAAGCAGACTCAAAATATTCATAATATAAATTTTAAAATAGGCTAATATTGTATAGATGGAGTAGTTTTTGGAAATACAATAATAAACATAAGTCAATTTTAGTCATAATACTTATCACAAAGTAGAATACTTGGTTCATGTTAGTGCTGACATGCTAGCCAACCAGTTTTCAGCTACTGTGTGTTAATCTAAGGGTGTTAAAAAATATGTACATTGATAAATTTATTCAATTAATTTTTGTATTATATTTTAGGAGAAAAATACTGCATTCCATGTTTGCTTTTTTCTTTTTTAGAGAGTTAGAGAGAGGTAGGGGGAGGGACAAGAGGCAAGAAAGAGAGAATCTCAACCAGGCCAACTTGGGGCTCTAACTTACAACCCTGAGATCATGACCTGAGCCAAAATCAAGAGTTGATGCTTACATTGACTGAGCCACTTTGGTGCCCCTCCATTTTGTGTTTTAAATGTATCGTTTTCAGGTTGGTGAATAGTGTTTTCTATATAGGTTGGCCAATTAAAGGGAGCTGTAAACTTTCCAGGGTTTACAAATACGATTAAATTCTTAAATCATACAGATACCTCTTGCCCCCAGAAATTGACTTTTGCAGCTGTAAAATTGATTTTTGTGGGGCGTCTTGAATCTGATCCAGCATCCCAGCTAATTGGAAAACCATGCTTGTGATATAGCATGTCTTTAAAGTGGTCAAGATAGCAGATGGTCTCTAAAGCAAACGAAAAGCTAACAAGCCCAGTTGGGGCACATCTGACAGCAACACTTAAAATGCGAAGGGAAAATGGACACAGTTCTGCTACTCTGACAATGGCAGTCTGTTACATAGATCTGTTTCTGTTTTGAAGGGAAACCCAAAGCATGTGCCTTTTGGCAAATAGTCTGTCATTAAAGGGCAGCCTCCTGCTTCTGGTGCGTCTCTCCTAAGTCTCCTCTGTATTCCTCATCTAGAATTTATTACACGCAATCTTTCCATTTAAAAGTTCTGTTCTTTTTTTTTTTTTTTAAAGATTTATTTATTTATTTTAGAGAGGGAGAGAGAGAGAAAGAGAGAGCATGCACACACAAATGGGAGGGGCAGAAGAAGAGGGAGAGAGATTCTGAAGCAAATTCTGAGCCAAGTGCAGTGCCCGATACAGGACTTGATCTCACAACCCTGAGATCATGACCTGAGCTGAAACCAAGAATCTGACACCCAACTGACTGCGCCACCCTGGCAGCCCTCAATTTGAAAGTGTTTTTATGATCTGTAGCACATTCAGGTCATAATAATCATTCTTTGCTCCCCTCCCCAAAATAATTTCCTGACATCTCTTTGCCTGTAGTCATCTCCCCATCATACCCTGGTGTCTATCAAACTAGGAAGTTTAACTGTGGGGAAGAGGCTCTACACTGACTCAGTCTCACTGCTTGAGATGGATAAGTCTAAGCAATCTGACATGGCAGAAGGGGTTTGAGCCATGTTACTTGTGCCAGAGACAAGGGCCATTTACTTTCATTTGCTTACTCAGCACTGGGAGGAGACATGATAGGCAGCTGGCAGATTAGAATTCTCTTTCCCCTTCAGCAAACATCATGGATGTTCACTGGGAGGGATGATTCCATTACTTTTAACCAAGACATTTTGACAAGGTCACAGGAGCCTCCCATAGCTATTTTGTAGGAAAATAAGAAGAATATATTTCATGCTAAGGTTTAGTTGGCCACCACACAATTCAGGCACCCTTCAGTTGGCCTCAGTAAAGGAGTTAGTCCTATTTGCCTGCATTTGCCTTGACAGGTCTGGATAAATATTTCACAGTATGCATTTCACTTTGGTGACATGATAGTTATCAAAATTATCAGTTGCTTAAGTTTTTCTTGAGCACCATATGAAACATGCTAGACATTTCTTTGTCCTCTGGAACTTAAATATTTTGTTAGCAAGACTTAATATATTCATTCTTTATCTCACATCATGTACTAGGAATGTAGCAGGCACTTGGAAAATATGGACTGACCGACTGGTTATTTGATGAACCCATGACACTGTTGGTTTTATTAAATGATTAAGAGAGCTGCATTGTTACCACTTACCCAGTATGCTAAATATTTTGGAATGTGACTGCACATTACTGGCTATTTGTTTGATTTTGATACATTCTTCAGTACATTTCCACTCTACAAATAGTGGCAAAAATCTGAATATTTTTCAATAGGATTATTCAGAGATCAAATTTCATTTGGGGAAAGTCTAAATGACTAATAGTTTTAATTTCTCATTTGGATACATTTTATTATAATGCAGATACAACTTCCTTTGGGCACCCTATCAATTCAAGGAGGTAACATTTTAACTCACTAGAGTTTTTCATTGTTTTACTCAAAGCCTACTGAGAAATACCTGCCACTAGCCATGTAGATGGAAATTTTAAAAAAAGAAGAAAAAAATGACTGATTTTATCTGTTGTGGAATGCATCTACTTCTTTGCAACTTAGCCACTTGATTTGGTATGGCATGTACATGTGTTACAATGAAGAAATAGACATGGGCTTTCTGCTTAGTACAAATTCTTGCTCTACTGCCCTTTATATTTCATGAGTCCGTGCCAGTCATAACCTTTTTATTGTTTGTATCTTGTATTAACTTTGTAGGAACATGGTGGCTGCTTGCTTCACAGGTAAGGGAACTGATACTTCAATTTCTCATTTGCTTGGTCAAGGTCATTTAGTGGGTGAAGCTGAGAAGGGGACCAAAGCCTTTTCTGCTAGACTCTGATGATCATTCTCTGTTTACTCAGAAGCATTACTGTACTTCTAAAGCTCTACACTCCATAGTTCTTGACTGTCAAGCTTTTAAAGGCTTTTAGAGGGGAACCTGGGTGTCTCAGTTGGTTAAACATCAGATTCTTGATTTCACCTCAGGGCAGAATCTCAGGGTTGTGATTAGCCCCAAGTCAGGCTCTGCAATCCGTGGGGAGTCTGGTTGACATTCTCTCTCTTTCCTTCTGCCCCTCACCCCATGCGTGCTCTCTTTAAAATAAATAAATACATCTTTAATCAGTTTTGGAATTTCTTTGAGACATGAGTGAAACAGTCCTCCGACCCTTGCTGAAAGTGAGGACATGGGACTCTCTTGATCTCTTGGTCACCATGACCATGTGGTCAGGCCCCTGTGCAGTGCTGATTAGTGTAGAGAGGGGGAGATGGAACTTTTTGAATAATCTTTTATTCAGCTATGAACAGCTTCTTCCAGAGGCTGTCTTTCTTGAAAAATCCCAGGCAATGGTTGCTTTTACTCACCTGCTTTGCATTTTGTATGAACAATTTGGCAATTGGAAAATATACAGAAGATGAAAATTCAATAATTCTAAAGGGGGAAGGAGATTAGAGAGGAGAAATATATTTCCCTTCCTCCCTCTCAGGTACTATTGATCTTTTTAAAACCAAGACACTGACACTTGAGTTTGATCTCCAAACCAAAGGTGAGAACATAGTCTCTGACAAGTCAGACTTCTGCCCCTGGGCTGGCCATCAATCTGGACTATGCTGCCAGGCCTTTAACCTCTCCATCTTTGATGCAGCAATGCATGGAATAAAGCAAAGACATAACTGTGAGGACATAATATGAAAGGCTCCCTCATTTTCACACTGGAATATCATGGACTCTTGGGTTGTAAGGGAACATTGTAAGATTTTCTAAACAATTCTCTGTTATATTTTTAATATAGACCCTCCTAATGAGCTGAGACTGTATCCTATATTCAGTTCAACCCTGCAGGACTAGGAGGAGGCCAGTATTGGAACTCTTCCTCAGACCCAGTTTATCCCTGGGTTTTGTGGAATGTACATTTTCAGGAATTCGAAGGGTAGTGAATGTCATTTATTAAGTACCTAATGTGCTAATTATTTCATAAACATGATAAACATGTGTAAATTGTACAAGTTTACAAGGTAGATGTTCTTACAGATAAGGAAGCTAAGGCACAGAGAAGAATAACAATCATGTTTATTGTTTATCACATTTAATCAGTTGTAGAGCTGGGTTTCCAGCCCAGGTTTGTCTCATTGGAAAGACCATGCTCTTATTGGATCATACCATGCTGTTTGAAGAAACTTCTCTCTTAGAAAACCAATGTTTTCTTTTTTCCCCCCTCATATTTCTCTTATCTTTTTTTCTTGGTTGAAACAATGTATAACTCTGTTTGCTGCTTACAGTTTCAAAGATTATGTTTTCTATCTTTGCTGACATTTTTGAAGTTTAAGTGAATATTTATATACAATGCCTCTTCCTTGCATTTTCTTCTAGATTTCAAGCTAATTTAATAACTCCAATTTAAACGCAGATGCCCAGAGAAACCTAGCACCTGTGTACACTAACATTTTTAATTTTACACCCTAAATTGAGTCCTTTTATCAGTGCTGAGATTTCTTGAACTAGAATGGGGGATGACGTTCTCTTTGAGTCATCCTCATATCTACCCTATGATACCAGGGCTACTATGTGAGGAGAGGAGAGAAATTTGCCCCACATGTCTCTGAAACTATTGTTTTTATATTTACCTTCTTTATTTTTTTTTTTTTTTAAGATTTTATTTATTTGACAGACAGAGATCACAAGTAGGCAGAGAGGCAGGCAGAGAGGAGAAAGCAGGCTCCCCGCTGAGCAGAAAGCCCAATTCAGAGTTCAACCCCAGCACCCTGGAATCATGACCTGAGCTGAAGGCAGAGGCTTTAACCCACTGAGCCACCTAGGTGCCCATATTTACCTTCTTTAAATTAAAAAATTATCCAAGTATAATTAAACTACACTGTTATAGATGATTCAGGTATACAATACAGTGATTCAACAATTCTATACGTTACTCAGAGCTCACTGAGGTAATTGTACCCTTTATCCCCTTTATCTGTTCCACCCATCTGCTGCCAGCCTCCCCTCTGGCAACCACCAGTGCCTTCTCTGAATTTAAACGTCTGGTATTTTGTCTATTTTTTGTTTGTTTGTTTTCTTAAATTCCATGCATCCTTATGTTTATTTCAACATTATTTATAATACCCAGATATGGAAGCAACCTAACTGTCCACTGATAGATAAATGGATAAAGAAGATGTGATATCTGGGGCACCTGGGTGGCTCAGTGGGTTAAAACCTCTGTCTTCAGCTCAGGTCATGATTCCAGGGTCCTGGTATTGAACTCTGAATTGGGCTCTCTGCTTAGCAGGGAGCCTGCTTCCTCCTCTCTCTGTCTCTGCCTGCCTCTCTGCCTACTTGTCTGTCATATTAGTAAATAAAATCTTAAAAAAAAAAAAACCAAAAACCGAAGATGTGATATCTATTATGCAGCCACAAAAAAAGAATGAAATCTTGCCATTTGCAACAACACGGATGGACCTTGAAGGTATAATGCAAAGTGAAATGAGTCAGTCAGGAAAAGACACATACAGTATGATTTCATTCTCTGAAACTATTTTTAAACATCATTTATAAAAAAAAAAAAATCAGGCAGATTTAGATTTTGCCATTTGAGCATGTTAAAACTGCACCTGTGCATTGATGTCTAACCATGATATCACCCTCAGTATTCCCTGAGGAAGTCAGGCTTCCCTATTCTCAGGGCTTGCTTCATCTATTTTGCTGTCCCCCAAAGTCTCTTCCCCTAGTTCATTCTGAAGAATATTTATTCCTTCTTTACAGTTCTGCATAGGCATGCTTCCCTAACAACTGTCCCACTTTCTTAGTCCTATCTCTGTTTTATATTATACCTGCATCTGACTGTGAGTCTGTGTATTTCCGAATGTATGTATTCATGAATCTGCATAGCAAATTAGCTTGGCACATCTCAATATAAGCAGAAAACACTTCTTCCTTTCTGAATCCAAGAAGCTAGTTAGCACAATGCATAGCACATAGTAGTCACTAGATGGGCTTACCAATTAAAACTAAGCACTCTAAATTTAAGAATTATATTATGAACTTGGTTTATGAAATCCTGGTTGGTTTCACTAAGGAGAAAGATGTACTTCTCAAGGAAGCTGAATAATGAACGTCAGTATTTTATTGGGACACCTGGCACAGTGAAGAAATTTTGTGGCCATCTTTTATTAAGGCAAAATCTAATTTTGGTTTCCTACTTCTTAATAACAAAAGTTTATAGCTTATTATCTTAAGAACTTAAAAGGAAAGAATCACTAAGATAGCATATAAATAATAAAACCATTAAAACTGAATTTCAGTATCCCTTGACATAAGCATTATTCTTAGCTAGTCAGTTAGAAAATGTTGTAACTAGCGAGAGACTTTTTTTTCTAGTATATGTGTTTTTGTATTCTAATGAGATAAAAAATCTTGGCTACAGTATTCACAGAAGACATATTGCTTCCTTTGTAATACAACTTTAATGGTTCTTATGGAGATAGAGTACAAAGTCAGTGCTATGTGGCTCTAGACCCAGGGCTGGCACGGTAAGGCTTATGGGTCAAATCAAACCCACCGTCTATTTTTGTGCAGCGTGGGAATGAAGGATGATTTAAAACATTTTTATATTATTGAGAAAAATCAAAAGAAGATTATATTTCAGAGCTTGTGAAAATTATATAAAACTCAAACTTTAGTGTCTATAAATAAAGTTCTATAGGCACATAGCCATAGCCATTCATTTATATATTGTGTGTGGTTGTTGTTGGACCACAGTGGAAGAGCTGAGTAGTTTCTACAGAGGCATTATGGCTCACAACTCTAAAATATTTACTATCTGACCCTTTATAGAAAGTTTGCCAATCTGTCCTCTAAAAGACATGCTTCTAGTGCTTCTTCCACATCCATTTATCTTGGAAGAAATGTACAATCAATCAACACTTCCTTGCTACACTGGACAGTCTGTGTTCAGGATCTCACTTGGTTATATGAGAAATCAATGTGATTCAGTTCTAGAGTTTCTGATAAATCTAGCTGTGTCATAAAAATAAACAGGGTTTAAATGTAGCCTCTATATTCTTGTTTGTCTTGCACATTTCAATAAACAAGGATGAATGGAAAATACTCCTACAAGACTCAATAGTATGTCAGAGAGATAATAGGAATTTATTAAACTGAAGTATTTTCATTTCCAGTAACCCACTAATTATTCCTAGTTGTCATCCAGCTCTGCATCCATCAAAATACATTTGTTTTTATAACTCCAGGAAAAAGGTAGATATGGGCTGGAATAAGAAATTCAATATTTGGCTTTGCCTTTACAAAATGGTCTTCTCATATTTAAGTATCTACGAAGACTAAATCTTTGGGTTTGCAAAAATGAGGTTTTGTTGAGTGAAAAGATTTTACAAACCGATCTTGTATCTGAGCCTGAAGAAGGTAAAAGCAGAGTCAAGCCTCATTTTTTGACATTTTGCTATTAGCTATTAAAGGAGAAGGGTGTATTATAATCTCAAGTTTTTCTAGAAAAGGAAGGAGAACTAGGAACTTCTCTTGTGAGGTTCCTAGGTGAGGGTAGATAGGAGAACAGAAAGGCAGGAATGCACAGCATCTGGCAATATCTTTGTTGTATTCTTTATCTCCTCCCGTAGGCTTTAACCAATGGTTAGGTAATAGAAATATTCAGTTAAGTGTAGGGACATGAAAGAGCAAGTCCCCAGTCCTCCAGCAAAGCTTAGAATGCCTGGGGTCTCAGGACACCATGTTCAACATGGTAGATTCCACACATTCAAGTTACACTCTGTACCCAAGGGGAGACCTAGGTGGCCCAGCCTGGGAAACCTTTCTGCCCCATTATGCAGGGACCAATAAGGGCTCCCACAGTTTATGACAGAATAAAATAAATGGACAAAAATTACACTGTAAGAACTCTGAGAATTAAACTGCTCTTGGAACCATAGTAGAAAAGTAGATCAAGGCCCTAAGACCCATGTGATAAACCTAAACAGAGTGACTTCCTGATGAAATCAAATATTTTAATACGACAGAGAGCTTCATAGCATAATAGACAATATGTCCAGAATGCTATAAAACTCACTTAACATAGTAAGAACCAAGGGGAAAAAATATTCGAATAAGAGAATCAACTGACAGTGACATTGAAAAGAATCAGAAGTTAGAATTATCTGACTAGGATTGTAAAGCAGCTATTACAAATGGCTCTATCAATACATTATAAAATCTCTTGAAATAAGGAAAAAATCAAAATTTCAGAAAAGTAATGAAAGTTATAAAAACATCACAAAATAAAAATGATTGAACTGAAAAATAAAATAACAAAAATTAAAAAAAATTACTGGGTAAGCTCAGTAGAAGACTTCTGTTTTTTAAATCTTGCACATAACCTTCTTGGAAGAAGTAGTAAAATCAAAAGCAAAAACTTAAGTAAATATTTTGCAATGCATATTGCAATATACATGTCTAGCATGGTGATCATGAGGTTAATCTGTAGCTATGGGGAAGGCTGTCCAAAATCAGTTCTTACTGCCATCAACAAAAGTGAGCTTGTCAAGGAGGACTCTGCCATGCCAGCTTCTGGGGCTCTTGTCTTATGCAGATTGGTGAGATGGCCACCCACTCTTTGATGGACCTGACCTGCTCAACTCCCCAGAAAGTCACATAAATGGAATTTTCTCTTGTTGGTGTCA
Source organism: Mustela nigripes (assembly GCF_022355385.1). Lineage (NCBI taxonomy): Eukaryota > Metazoa > Chordata > Mammalia > Carnivora > Mustelidae > Mustela > Mustela nigripes. The sequence goes on along the minus strand of NC_081559.1, from coordinate 90,631,960 downwards.
CCTGGTGAGGATACAACAGAATACATGAATGTGAGTACAAAACAATATGGGTGAGGTAATATGAACAACAGAGAGAAATGGAAGATTTAAAACAAAAACAAAAACAAAAATCTGAAGAGACTCAAGCACTTATGGAACAATAATAAGAGATCCAAAAATTACATCATCAAGGAGAGGAGAAAGAGAGTGGGATTGAAAGAGTATTTGAATAAATATGGCTAAAGCCTCCCCAATTAAGGTGAAGCACACAAAACTACATATTCCAGAAGCTGAGTGAACCTCAAACAGATAAGCTCAAAGAAATTCATGTCAAGACACATTATCAGTAAATTTTGGAAAGCTTAAGATAAGGAAAAAATCTTGGAAGCAAGCAGAATTAAATAGTACCTTATTTGTAGACAAATGCTAAATCAAATAGCAGTATATTTTTCATTTGAATCAATGCAGGCCAGAAGGAAATGGTATAATATTTTTTCTTTCAGTACTGAAAGAAATGTCAAAACAAATTGTACAACTTATTTAACAATCATTTAGAAATGAAAGAAAATAAAGATAATTTCTAATTACATAAAATTAAAAGAATTTGTCTCCAGCCCCCAAAGATTGGCTAATGGAAATTATCCAAACAGAAATGAATAAAGCAAGTTTTGGAGCATCAGGGAAGAAGAAACCAACCAACATTCTGAAAGATCAGAATGATGAAAATATACAATCGACTACTTTTTCTGACAAGTTTAATAAATCACATTTGATAATTGAAGCAAATACTATGACATCAGGCAATACCGAGGGCAAAAACATGTAAAAGTGAGGAACGAAAGGAAGCAAAAAGCAAATATGGTTTCCATACTTCAGTCAAAGTGGTAAAATGTTGATACTAGTAAACAGTTTTAAGTTAGGAAAGTATATTATAATACCCAAAGCTGCCACCACAGAAACTATACAAAGAATAAATCAAGATGTGATGTCAGAATAGTTCTAATAGTCTTTGGAAGGCAAGAAAAGAGAGAAATGGGGACATGAGCTAGAGGAAACAAATAGAAAATAGAAAATAATACTAAATATATTAAATGCTAATGTATCAATAATTATTTAAATGGAAATGGTCTAAACTAAGATTAGCAAAGTAGACCCAAATGACCAACTGTATGTGGTCTACATGAAGCCCACTATAAATATAAAAGGTAGATTAAAAGCCAAAGAATGGAAAAACATATAACATGCACACATTAATTTTTAAAAAAGTATGGTAAAATAGACTTTGAAGAAAAAAAGTCCTGGAGCTACAGATGAGGAACATTACATAATTATAGTTGAGGACTTTAGTGCTTCTCTCTAAGTAACTGAGGGAAATACAAAACAAAATCAACAAGATATAGATAATGTGAATGACATAACGAACCAATGGAAAACAATATATATAGAACACTTCTTTCAGTACCTAGAATATATATATATTTTTCAAGTGCTCATAGGACATTTACCAAGACAGACAATATGCTGTGCTATAAAATAAACTTGAAAAAATTTAAAAGGATTCAAACTGCAGAATATGGTCTCTGATCATAAGGGAATCAAACTAGTAATTAAGAATAAAAGACAATAGGAAAATCTCTAAACATGTGGAAATTAAACAATACACTTATAAATTATTCAGAGAGCAAGAAGTAGCCTCAAAAGAGATAAATACATAGAATTGAATAAAAATGAATATGCAGCATATCAAAATTTATAGAACACAACAAAAACAGTGCCAAGAAGGAAATTTATAGCACTGAATATTTACATTAGAAACAAGGAAAATTTTCAAATCAATAACCGAAGTCCCTACCTCAAGACAAAGAAGAGCATTTAAACCCATGCAAGGAGAAGGAAGGAAATAAGAATGATAACAGCAGAAATCAAGGAAATTGAATAGGAAAACAAAGTATAAAACAAAAAGGTGATCTTAAAAATAAAGAAATTTGCTAAAACTATACTGAGAATGCAAACAACAACAACAACAACAAAAAACGAGGGAAGACACTGATCACCAATATCAAATGAAATTGGGGCTAGTACTACAGATCCTGCTGCCACTGAAAAGACAATAAGGACATCCTACAAACAAGTTTATGCTCATAAATGTGACAATAGAAGAAATGGACCAATTCCTTGAAAATTCAACCAAGGGGAAATAATTCATCAAATGGCTAAAATTTAAATAGTGATGACCATGGAAGCAATTGAATTCATATTTAAAACCTTCCAAAAAAGAAATCTTCAGGTCAGACTGTTTCACTGGAGAATTCTATTAAACATTTAAAGAAAAAAATAACACCTCGTTTTTTCTGGAAAATGGAAAGGGGACCACTTCTCAACTGCATGAGGCCAATATTACATTGACTCTAAAACCAAACAAAAACAGCACAAAAAATAAATAAATAGAACTGTGGACAAATATCTCTCAGGAAATTCAATGCAAAAATTGAGAATTTATTTTAATGAGTTAAAATATAATTAAACAGAATCACACATTATATAAAAATAATTATATAGCTGAGCCAAATGAGACTTATTGTATGAATGAGAGTCTTAACAATACGTGGACAGAATATGTTTGTTGAAAATATAAGATGCCGATAAAAGAAATTAAAGAAAATCTAAGTAGATGGAAAGAAACATAGATTGGACCACTCAACTTAGCAAAGATGTCAGTCTCACCAAAGTGATGTATGGTTTTAATGGAATTCCTATCAAAATCCTAGAATTTTTTTTAGGCTTGCTTTAAAATATACATGGAAAAGTATAGGACCTAGAATAGTTAAAACAACAATCTTGACAAAGAAAAAGGTGGGGTCAATCAGTGCACTGATATTAATATTTCATATATAGCTACATTAATCAAAACTGGATAGCATTGGCAGGAGGATAGATACACAGATCAATACAACAGAACAGAGAACCTAGAAACTGATCACTAAAATAGGCCTGATTTTGATAAATGTGCACAAACAATTAAGTGTAAGAAGGATTAACTTTTCAACAAATGGTGCTGGGAATCCATAGGCCAGAAAGTTGAAACCTCACAGCTTATTCAAAAATTAACTCAAAATGAATTGTTGACTTATATACAAAATATAAGTGTATAAAAATACAGTAAAAATTCCCAAGTGAAAATTGAGAAAGTAAGATAAAATCTTCAGAATCAACTCTAGGTGAAAAGTTCTTAGACATATCCCCAGACAAGTATGATACATAAAAGGAAAAATCAGTAAATTCGATATAAATAAAATTAAGAACCCTGCTAAGAGAAGCCCATGTGAAGAAAATGAATGGCAAGCTAGAATGTGGGAGAATCACCACTCTGACAAATGGTTAGGATCTTGATTATATAAACTCTCAAAACTCAATAGTGGAGAAAAAACAATTTGGCTATAAATGGACAAAAGACATGGACAGAAACTTCGCTGAAGATTGATAGATGGCATAGAAGCATTTGCAAAGATGTTCATCGTCATTAGTCATTAGGCAAATGTAAATTCAAACAGTGAGGTCGGTCTACATATCCATCAAATGGCTAAAATATATAGTAGCTATAAGTACAAATGCTGGCAAAAGAAACTGAAACCAGATTATTCACACATTGCTGCTAGAAATGTAAAATAGTACCATCAGTTTGAAAACAGTGTCTTAGAAAATACTAAACTTGGAAGTACTGTAAGATCCAGAAACTGTACTCCTTGGCATGAATCCCAGGAAAGTAAAAACTTATGTTTACACAAAAACTTTATGTAAAGGTTGTTAGCTTCTTTATCTGTAATAATCAAAAAATGCAATCAGCCCAGCTGTCCTTCAACTAGTGAATGGTTTAACAAACTATGTTTCACACCTACAAGGGAATACTACTTAGCAGTAAAAAGAAACAAACTATTGAGACACGTAACAATTTGAATCACTCTCCAGGGAATATTTTTGGCCAAAAAACCGAAACAAACCCCAAACCTGAAAATATGATATAATATATGATTCCGTGTTATAACATTTCTGAAATAAATACATTTTAGAAATGAAGGACAGATTAGTGGTTATCTGGGATTAGAGATAGGAAGATGGGCACAGGAGGAAAAATGTGTGTGGTGTAAAAGGACAACCCAAGAGTCCTTATGACTTTGGAGCTATTCACTGTCTTGACTGCTGGTGGCAGATGCACCCACACAGGTGAAAAAATTATCTAGAACACAATATACACACCTATATATAAACAGGTAAACTGGGTAAATCTGAATAAGATTGGTGCATTATATCGACATCAGCATTCTGGTTGTGATATTAAAAACTATAGTTTTGCAAAATGTTACCCTTGGAGAAAACTAGGAAAAATATAGAAAAGTATACAAATAATTTCTCTGAATTATTTTTTACAAATTAGTTATGATTTTACAAACCATATTATATTTATGTGTCTTCAATCATTTCTTCAAAATTTCAGTTAACAATATTCTAAGACATTAACAGTCATTGTTGATAAACTATTTCCACAACCCCCCCCCCCCCTTTTTTTTTAAGCCTATAGAGGTAGGGACCTCCAAGGCTACCGACTGTGGCAGTCTCCTCTATCATCAGTAGTAAGTTCCAGCAGAAGAATCCAAAGTGCAGACAGGGTCTACCCTGCACCAGGCAAACAGGTTCAGATCAATCAGGAAGAGACACTTCAATGAGACCATGAAGAACCAAATGTGTGCTCCTTTTCTGGACCTTGGGCAAAGCTTCTCTCCCCACCACTTCAATTCCAAAACTCAGATCTTTGCCAGAATGAAGCACCAGCCTAGAAGGAAAGTGAAGAAACTCTGATAGACTATTTTCCTAAAAGTGCCTGAACAGTCACAGGGACACTGTCTAAAAGAATGCTACCTGAATATGGCTGAATCATACTGGATTAGATGGGGTAGCCAGGAATGGAATAGTGCAAGCTCACCATTTTAGATGGATGTTAACCAGAGCAAAGTTGAATTCAGTCTTTAAAAAACAAAACAAAACAAAACAAAACCCCTAGAGATCATATATATATATCTGCATATCTGACTCATAGTTTTAAAGTGTCAACCTTGGTAACACAATTCCACTATACTGAATATATTTGAATACAGAGCCACAGGGGTGATGAGGAACGTGGTAAACCTCGGTAAGTCAGCCCCTAAGCCTCTGCTTCAGAGTGTCTTTGGCAACCTGCTCCATCACTTTAGAATGATCATGACCTTGAAGACAATGAAGCAAATGGTTCAAGTCCAGATAAATTCCTGCCCACAAATTACTGAAGCTCGAATGAGGTAAATGCAGACCCATAATTCACTCATAAATTAGACTGACAGTCTGTGTATTGCCAGTAACTGGTGCAGAGCCAGCAGCCGCAGAACCAGAGCTGGATAAGCAAAGTTGGATTTTGAGGTGTCTTGGGGTATCTAACCTAAATACGTACATTTTCTGGATTTGTGTAACATAGTTTTTGACTGCTATTTACCTTTCCTGTATCAAGAGATTTGGAAGCCTTTATTAACTTCTGCTAAATAATGTAATAAGAGCTTGACTCTTTCCAGTATTTTTAATATAAGACTGAATTTTTAGCCATTAGAAATATGTCTAGTTCAATTGTTCTTAATCTTTCCCCTTTTGTTATTTCCCCTTTGACCTCATATATTAAGCTGTTTAGTTCTGCATATGTAATCTTCAGAGCCATTTATTACTAAGTATGCAAAACAAGTATTGAATAACAACGGTCCGATTTCCATTAGGCTTTTAAAAGTATTGGGGCCTAGAGTTTGAAGCTTCATTTTTACATTAATTTTTTTTTTTTTTTAAATTTCTAACATCCTGAAAAACACAGTTGAAGGGGAGCAGAATACGCCACGCCAAAATGTGCCACCTTGGCATGTGGATTATTTTGAGCTGAAAGCATTAAGACAGCAGATTCAGGAAAAGCCTTTTAACTTTGCTTTAACTGCCTAGAAGAATCTAGATGATGAATCTGTATCAGGAAGAAAGCTAGTTCCAGAAATAACTTCTTAGAGAAGAAAGACTTATCTGTATCGTGTGGCAAGCATTTGTTTACCAAACATCTGTTCTTTTCATCTTCTTGTGATTATCTTCCTCTCCTTTGAAGCCATAGACCCCTTGTCCTTTCTCCTTAGCTCGAGATGGTATATGAGCCTCATTTGCCTGACTATCTTCAAGCGTCACATTGTTGAGGAGCTCCTGTACGTATGTAATTGCATTTGTTTATCTCCTGTTAGTTTGTCTTGTATCACTTTTAGTATCGGGCCAATCCATGAATCTAGAAAAAAAGGGGAAAAAAAAATCTTCATCCCCAATACAATCTTACAGCCACTGTGGCACTGGATGTTTTTTTCCCCTAACAATTCCAAGGACACTCTCTTTAGCATGGCTAAAATAACATGACAACCACATCCTACAGTTGTAGAATTTATTCACAGAAAGCAGCAGACTTTTGAACAGATACTCACTTATGCGTGACTTGAGTCTTCTTAGGAAGCTTTCCCTGGAGTCATCCCTGCTTTTTCTACAGTGGGACATAGGTCCAGAGAAGATCCCTTTATGCTAACATAACATTGTAATTTAGACAGCTGGCCTGCAGAGGGGTCCACAGAGATCTTCCCGGTATTGTACAGTGGCCCATGACTCAGATACCTGCATTTATTACTGCTCTTTCATGCCTTTACGTTGGTAAGTAACTGCTTCTGCAACACATCAGAAATGACAGCTTTGAGATGGCTGGAACAATTAAACTTAATGAGTACTGTTAAAATTCCAGCCATGTAGAAGGCATTATAATAGCATTGCAGGAGATTCAAAGATGAGACAGGTAGATTCTCTTCCCTCTGATTGCCTGAATATCACCCAATATCATCTTTAAGTCATACATTTTAGTTCATATATTTTCATGTTCATCTTGTCATTTGATCTTTGGAATATTATAGATGAGAAAGTTGAAGCTGGAGAGCTATGACTTGCCTAAAATTATAGAACCGGCATGCAGTGTGCAGTGCTCAGTCCTAAAGCCAGTTTATCCTGATGGTTCCCCAGTCCTTCGTTCCATTTCCAAACCTATTCCTGTTAACATTGTCCATCACCTGTTTGCATTTTTAAATGAAGGGCATTATGGATTTTTGTTTTGTTTTGTTTTGCTTTGCTTTAGCACATTGTCTTTAATCGAGAAATATGTGCTTGATGTGAACATTATCTGAAAAATTCTGGTGCCACGATTATATATTCACATCAAAGGATTCCAGTTGTTAGAACAATGGATGACGAGTGTGCTATGCCGGTTTTATCTCTAAAAGCGTTAGTAGAATTGAGTCCAGGTGCTATCAGTGTTTCTCATAATTAATTGAGTACTGGTAGCCTGCTAGAGAAATAAGCATATGATTGTATCATTAAAAAAAGATAAAATATTTATTATTTTTAGAAAGGAAGGATTTCTTGATCTTCTTTTCCTCACGGTCTCTCTCATTATCTTCTAAAAGTGTTTATTAGTTATCTCACAGAAAAATGTGCTTACTGCCAAATGTTTCCATGGGAAAAAAAAAAAAAAAGCTCTGCATTCAAATTATCTTGCACTAAGATATCTTAATAAAGTTGTACTAGTAGGCAATTAAAATTAATTGAGTCAGTGTGGTATTTTAAGGGAATAGACAAAATGAGAAATGTAAATAAATGCAGGTAATTGAAAAGAGGCTGGAGATCCAGATATTAAATTCTGAGAAGTCTTTCTTTTTCTTTTTCTTTTTTTTTTTTAAAGAACACTTTCTTGCAAAATTCAAGGACATTGCCTATAAAAGTTGTGGTTTTTACACAGTGTGAAGAGTAGGAGCCTAAGCCCTGAAAAAGAGTCCAAGACACAAGCGGCAGAAGAACATACAGAATTGGTTGAATTGCAGAACAAGAGGTATAATGACCAAAGGGAGAGTGTAAGAGATAGTGACTTGAGGAATGGCTCTGAGTAGTGGGCACTACTTAGAGAAAAATTGCAAGGAGAGTATGAATATGGGTATGAGAAGAGAATATGGATATGAGAAAACAAAGGTGTGAAGAATAGAGCAGAATGGGGGTATGAAAAGAGGCAAAACAATCTTTGAACACTTCCTCTAGACCTCTTTGAGTCTCTGAAAGGAAGAGGCCATTGATACATGATTGTACCTATCTAGGGGAGAGGTAAAGGGTGAAGTCTAATTGTCAGCAAGGATTAAGACATTTTGCATGTGTGTTAAATCGTGTGCATTGTTTAGTTTTTCACTTTGGCAGCATAGACTTCATTGTTAATAAATCAGAAGGAAATAGGTTTAGTTGACAGCATATGTGTTTGAACTATTTTCTTGAGATAACTCAAAGATTTAAATTTCATAATTACTAATTAATGCACAAACAAAAGGTCGTCTTTTCCTGCACAAGGAAAGAAAACAACCTGTCATTTTTTCTTCAGTGATCATGGGCACCTTAGCTTGGGTAACTTTTCCATGAGTCACAAACCTGACAGCACCACATTCACAGGGAGCTGAACTTCCATCATACCGTTGAATTTATTGTTGAGTTTGAACTCGGTGAGCTGTTTGCTTTGTAGCAAATTCGAAATCCATTATGGGACTCATTAGCTCAACACACCACTCACTGGTTTCCCAATATCTATCAGATTTCATTGCAATATGTCCTGCTTTCATTAACTAGTAAAATAGTCTGCTTTCACAATTGTTTTAACTTTGATCCTTGTCTTTCTCCTTTTCTTTCAGTTATCTTTGTTTCTTACTTTTTTTTTGTATTCCTATCAGCTGTTTTCAAGTCATTACAGGCATTGTGTGCTTCATCTTTTTAAATGGCCTGAACTTAAGGTATTTCTTTTTCGACCTGGGGTTTTATCCCTACTCATAAAAGTTTTTTTTTTTTTCTTCTTCTTCTAGAGTTAATACCATATTTAAAAAAAAATCCTAGTTTATGTTAAATTTCAGCATGTGATTACTTTAGTATATTCTTACCTATGTATAATCATGACTATAGAAACCATTCTAGAAAATTTGCTCATTAAAAAAGAGCAAAAAAGAATACCATGTTTTAAGTCTCAGCTTCTTTATTTTGTAAATTACCTGGCAGGAGGAAACTCTAAATAATTCTGTTTTGTATTGCACATTAAATATATTGAATGAGGTTATAATTTTATCTTTCATGTCCAGTTCAAGTAGTTGATGGTTCTTCATAAATCATAGTTTAGCCATTATAGAGACTTATCTTAAAATTCAAAATTTCTTTTTGATTGACCCACTAATTTTCTCTAGAAAATGAATGATTATTTGTTCTTACCATTTTATTTATTTATTTTTTATTTTTTAAAGATTTTATTTATTTATTTGTCAGAGATAGAGCGCGAGCAAAAGCAAGCACAGGCAGACAGAGTGGAAGGCAGAGTCAGAGGGAGAAGCAGGCTCCCCGTGGAGCAAGGAGCCCGATGTGGGACTCGATCCCAGGACGCTGGGATCATGACCTGAGCCAAAGACAGCTGCTTAACCAACTGAGCCACCCAGGCGTCCCTGTTCTTACCATTTTAGACCACCTCCCTTACCTTCTTTCTCATCTAGCACTTTCCATAATGAACCCGCTGATTTTATGCTTCAATACTTTACCCTTTTAATGCATTATTTTACTCCTTTGTCTTCTTTTTTTTTTCTAAAATTACAAGTAAATACCCTAGAGTTTTATGGCAGTAGGGGATGTAGTTATATTTTCCTAAATGTTTAATAAAATTAATAATGAATAATAAAGGAGGCAAAGGACAAGTTCGTTCTCGATCATTTCTTCCCTCACCAATATTCTTCACCATGTTCAACGATTTTATTTTTCCTTTTGTTATATAGCAATGCAAATCACCTGTCGTTTGTGGAATGTGCTCTCTATAGGACTGTTTTGATGTTGTAGTATGTTTGTATTCACACACTACGCTGTTTCTTCTCTAGTATTTATTTTTGACAGCCCAGAGAAAGTCTTTGCCACAGATCTTGGACTATCTGGGTCTTCAACGATTTTTAATCCTAAATGCTTTTAAACAACTCATAGGCACTGTTTCAAAGCCTCAGATCTTTTTTCTATCATGTCAACATCCATGACTTGTACAATAATGGCTAGTTCCTCTCTTTGACTGGTAAATTAGCCACCCCTTCTTTGATCTTCTTAAACTTACAAATAAATTCCTCTCCCTTTTTTAATAAACATATTTCTATGTAACTAAAATGTTGCAGTATTAATACCCAGATATTCCTTTTAATGAAGCATGCAATTCAGTACCTCAGGTTATCTTTTTTGTTTCTCTCATGGGGTGAAAGGGATGAGGGAGCAGGAGGCTGGCTGAAGACAAAGCAAAAGCTGGCGCCTTGCACCCCCTCTCCATCCGCTCCCCCTCAGTCATATGTGTAGCATTCCTCAGGCAGCCCTGATTGCCATGAACAATAAGCAAATAGTTAACTTGCTGAGCTCACAATCCTGCTAGACAGGAGTCTCCCTTAGCTTGCAAATGTCCTAAATCTCACTGACAAAGACGACTGATAGCAGGATTGTGACATTCCACCAAAAAGTCTCCCAACTATCTTAATGTTAATGGCTGGTCTAAAGACAACATTGATCAACTTGCAAGGGCAAGGGCAAGGCTCCAGTAGGCCTCGGCCTTGGTCATCCTGGCACCTTGTAGGCCCTCTTTAGCATATGAAAACTCCACTGAAACCTCCCTTCCCCCCACCTTCCCCCCCACCGCAGGGTACATAACCTGCCACCCCTCACAACAGGGGCAGCAGCTCTTCCTGCCCACGGGTCCTGTGCCTGTGCTTTAATAAACCACCATTTTGCACCAAAGATGTCTCAAGAATTCTTTCTTGGTCATCGGCTCTGGACCTGTGCCCATCGAACCTCACCTAGGTTCTAGAACTTCATCAAAAGGTAGGACAGACAACTTTCAATCATTCAGTGAATAATAAATCTGTGCTAATCTTACTCTTTACTTTTGTAGAGCCATAATTAGGATGTTGATCATATTTCTATGGATACTATCTTTTTTAAATTTGACATTTTCACTTAGTAGTACACGCAACATTTAAATAAGAGAACATTGTTCCTTAAATCCTGACAGATACGTAGATAAATAATACACTAGTGTTCACATGAGCCTGTATGTAACTTTAGAATGTTATTCCTATCTCCATGAATTAGAAAAGAAAGGTAGGTTTGTAGCAGAAAATGTTAGTTGCTTACCCTTCCCAATTTTCCCCTTCTAAGTTATCCAGATTTTATTCATGATAGCAGTATGTCCACCTAACACACATTTTCAATCTCCTTGTAGCTATGCAAGTCTGCATTCCTAACTCACTGAAATGGAAGAGTGAATACAGTGGATGGGACTTTGAGGAAAACAACTAAAAAAGAACTGACTAAGCTCCTCTGTTTTTCTTGGAATTCATACATGATGGCTGGAGTTCTAGCAGCTATTTTGGAGCATGAAGTGAACTTGAGGATCAATGGATCTGTAATAGCTATAGATTCACAATACCACTCAGATTTTGCTCTCAGACTTCTTTTATGTGAAAGATAAATATCTGAATAATGTTTAAGACTGATTCTCACTGATAACAAATCAAAGGAAAGGAAAGTGTGATTAAGTTCTTTGGTTTTCTGTTTTCATTTGAGTTAATTTTTGTAACTTGATTTTATAATAGGCTGTTGTTTTTTTTTAAAGATTTTATTTATTTGTCAGAGAGAGAGAGAGAGCACAAGCAGAGGAGCAGCAGGCAGAGGGAAAAGCAGGCTCCCCGCTGAACAGGGAGCCTGATTTTGGACTTGATTCCAGGACCCTGGGACCATGACCTGGGCTGAAGGCAATTGCTTAACCAACTCAGCCACCCAGGCATCCCAGGTTGCTGTGTTTTCAATTTGCAAATACAACTACTCATTCTCATGTATAAATACACAAATACAAATGCTCCTAGAATTAATTACCAACTCCATTTTTTTTTAAGATTTTATTTATTTATTTGACAGAGAGAGATCACAAGTAGGCAGAGAGGCAGGCAGAGAGAGAGAGAGGAGGAAACAGGCTCCCTGCTGAGCAGAGAGCCCGATGCGTGA